>NW_027069683.1:14236-40015 GCF_002906115.3 Quercus suber | reverse complement strand
CTTTATTGATTTTTTTTTTTTTGGTAATAAGCTTAATTTAATTACTGTATTTGAATTTTTTTTTTCTCCTTTGTTTTTATTATTTTTTATTTTATATGTTGTTTTTAATTAGCACCAAAAGAAATGACTACTATGTGTATAATTTGGTTTAATGAAAGAATTTTGATATATTGTGAGCAAGTTATTTGGGGGGGGGGGGGGTTTAATACATAAACTTTGAAGTTAGAATAGTGTGTTGAATGGAAAATTTATGGTAATAGAATAACGTGAAAATTTTAGAAACTTCTCTGTGTAGGAAGCCAACTTGAGTCAAGCAATAAGGCCATGAACATCAAGGTAGTCTCTTTGCATGTTTTTGTTTCAATTCTTTTCCTTCCTCTAATATAGTTTTGTTGTTTAATTGGTCAATTGAAATTGAAAAAAAAAAAATTCCTTATTCTAGATGAAATTGTTTATGACTTTGTATTTTGTGACCGTGTTTAGTCTTTTTATGTGGGGACAATTTTGGGTTTTTTTTTTTTTTTTTAATTTGAATGATGTAGGGCCCTAAGTTGCCAATAGTTTCTACAATTTTGGTGAGCACCTTTTGGGAAATCTAGGCTTTTAATTTGGTTAATTGTTTTTTTTTTTTTTTATTTTTTCTTTTTATTTGATTTTTTTTTTTTTTTTGGAAATCTAAAGTGAGTCATTTTTTTTTATTCTAACGTGAGGTGTCTTAAAAAATTATAATTAATTTTTAATCTTCAATTTTATATTATATATAAATAATAATAATGATGTGATAAGTTCTAGAGAGACCAACAAAATATATCTAATTAAGTTTTATTTAAACTAAACTATTATAACACTGAAACGATAATTACACGTTCAAGAGAAATAATAAATATATAAGATATAAAACCTAAAATAAAAAGAATCTAAAATAAATAAAAAATAATAATAATAACATAAAAAATTGTGAAAACTTTAAAGACTTTGATTATATATATATATATATATATTAATTCCCTACTTATTTATGGCAAGAAAACCATTTGAGGTCATTGTTTGTTAGCAAAAGATAGTCAAAACTTCACGTCTTTACATGCCATTAATTTGCTTTCAGTAGATGGTCCTGATAAATGACAATTCAGCAAGTGTATTTATTTTGCTTCACAGCCAACTGATTACTACTATTTTCTATAAAAATAAAATAAAATAAAAACACTGGTTACTGCTAGTTCTGCAATTTTATCTAGCTGTCGACAGTTCAGCAATTTGGTTTCCGTCAAACTTGTTTTTATTTTTTTTTTTTTTTTAAGGAAAAACAGAATAAGTAGAAGGGATTAGGTGCACAGTGCACATGCACTTTAATTATTAGGTGTTGTTTCCCAAAAAAAAAAAAATCAATTATAAATAATAATAAAAAACTTGTTGCATGCAAACCTAGCTCCAGAAGACTCCTATTAATTATGAAGCAGCAGATATATCTACTCGTGAGAAATTATACAGTCTTTTAGTATATTACCTTACTTATCTATTACTTAATTAAAAAATTCTTATTTGTTTAAAATTACTGTATAAGTAATCAGTTTCTGTTTAAAAAAGTTTTTTAACTCAGTAATTTTAAAGAAGTAAGAGTCTTTTAATAGAATGGTAGACCACGTTACTTATCCACTGTAAAATCCTTATAATTTCTCTAGTGCCCAACCTCTCTCTCTCTCTGCGCAATATAAGAAATACCTGTAGTCCAGTCTTTTCAAAAAGCTTTTTTCTGCCTCAACTCACCTCGCTCTTGCTGGTCTCCTTCAAAAGGTATGCATGCCTAGCTTTAAATTATTTTTTTTTTAACTATTTTCATAAATATGCAGTCATTCGTTCGTTCATTGTCAATCTTTTTCTTTGTTGGCTTAGAATGCTTGTACTGCTTTCTTTTCTTGTCTTCACTGTAAGTTATTGGACCCTCTATAATTTCAATGTAAAGTACAAAATATTCACACTTACAGCTATAATAATATTGTAAAACAACTGGGTATGGTATTAGTATATGTGATATATCTGCCTTTGCAATGCTGCTAAAGGTTTTTTAGTTGACTTAATGAAGGCGGTACTCGAATTTTGAAGAATTGAAGTATTTATATAAGCAATCAATTCAAAGTTTCAAACATGTGAATGGCATATGGGTTTCTTTGATTTGTATTAGATTGGATTAGACAGATAATGTGCAAAAACTTTAAAAAGAACTGATAACTGCATGTAGCCCTCTGTTTCTATTTCTTTTCCTTTTCTTTTTTCTTTTTTTGCCAGAAGATAGAAAGCAAATTTCGCCTTTGATCTTCTCCATTAAATTTTTTTTTTTTTTTAGTATGTCAAAGATTAAGGATATTGTAGGTATGAAAACTAGGAATAAATATCATTCGGTCACAACTTGAGTACTCTAATTTATACTTATACTCAACTAATGGCTCAACCGATAAAATCTTTGATAAAATCTTTGATAGTTGAATATAAAATATTTGGAGTTCAATTCCCATCTATATCAAAAATTGATAGTTTCATAAATTGAAACTCTCTAAAAAAAAAATACTCAACTAACGGCAATATGATAGGAATTTTTTTTTTTTTTTTTTAAGTCCTTTGATTACTTTATTTGAAAATAATAATAATGTGGTTACCCGTTACTTTTTTTATTATTTTAAGTATAGAGTAGATCACTCAAAGTAGGACAACACTATACAAGTTTAAAATTTTCTAATCATTATAATAATTTAATTAATGGTTTATATTTTGTCCGGTTTCAGGCTTTAAGAATTTGAAACCAGTATGAAAAGAACCTTATATTTATTACTGCAAAATAAAAATGCTAACTCGAATCTTTAAAATAGAAGATAAAAATAATAAACTCTTTGTTTGTGGATCTAGCCCAAGATCCATCACCCAACACAACAAAAAGAATATTATGTTACGGACGTATATAAAACTATAACCACTCTATTCCCTCCCTAACATAGACTCTAGTGATGGGCAAGATTTAATCAAGTAAACCCCTTTTTACTCTACCTAAGCTTTTAATTTTTTTGGTTGATAATAAAAGTATAATTTTTTTAACCAAAAAATAGAAAAATCTTAGGTACTTTAAGAGTATAAAGAAATTGTGTTTTCTCTTCTTACGTTTATGATGAGTCCCACCATGAATTTAATAAATAGACCCTACCATGGATATGAGAAGAATAAGCACAATTTTTCGTGTTCTGGGAATACCAAAGAATTACTTTCCAAAAGTAGAATTTTTTTGGGTGTTATATTTGGGTTTTTTTCTTTTTTTTTTTTTCTTTTTTTTTTTCTTTTTTTTTTTAAATAGACACAATAGGATTTAAAATAGCTCCATAAATATTGTTTTTAATCATCATTTCAAAACACATAAGCTAATTATAACCCTTGATTTGTTCTTTCGCTATTTCTTTATATTTTGGCTACAAAGTCTTGTTGAAATTGTATTCATCCTTCGTTTGTTAAACATAAACTACCCAATCAAGCCCAGTAGTATATCGATTGTTAAACGTAACTCAGATTCATGTGCATGGTAGTGTATTAGAAACTTCTCTATATATGTACAAATTGATGAGGCTGAGTTCTTCATATATAGTAGACAAGTTGTTGCACATGTTCTATTACAAGTTGTGCACAACTTGTCCACATGTGCTTGTTGTTGTCAACACCAGTTGTGTCTCTCTCATTTTTAAATGAAAAAAAAAAAAAAAAAAAAAAATAGTGAACATATAAAATAAAAATTGTCGGTATTTTATATAATAGTATAATAGTATAAATTTTCATTAGATATAAATATATGTCATTAATTTTTATTTTCTTCGTCTCATGTCAGTTTATTTTAAGTTTTAACTTTATTTGAGGGGATATTTTAAGTTTTAACTTGAAAAACAGATTTTATTTTTAGTAATATTCTATACGGGTACATATATACATACAATTTTTTCTTAGTTTCATTTTTCTAAAAGACTAACGTTATTGTAAGGTTAGGATTTGTGGCCCAAGCCCAAAACAATAAATTTGTAGAGTATGGGTGAAAGAGTTAGGTTAAGTATTGGATTGACACAAGCTCCAAGGGCATATAAAGTGTCAGTGGGAGGGTTACTTAAGCGATGTGGGACAATCCTACCCTTTCGTAATACAAATCCTTGAGGGCTTGGCTCCCCAAAGAGGACAAAACCTTCTAAGGTGAGGTATAGGGTGTCAAGCCTCAAAGAGGTGAAAATCCCGACCACCCACACTAAATATGATACATTAAGTATATTACATATTATAAAGAATATAAAAGATATTACATATTGTATACCATGGTCATTCTTTTATGTAGCTTATGATACATAAAATAAATAAATAAAAAAGAAAGAAAAGTGTTGTGTGTCATAGTCATTCGTTTAATAAAAATAAATTTCATCCTATAAGCCTCATTTCATATATATTAAAAAAAAATACTTCTTTAACTAACCAATGTGTTATGCACGCATGCCAAAAGCTAATCGACTATAATAAAATAATTTAACCTTAATCACTGCATTTAGACACTCTTTAATTAGGCCACAAATGAATTATAAAAGTCATTAATTTTACTTTTGACTCTAATAGCAAGTAGTGGCCTAAGAACTTGTGGCATAAAAGGTTGTTTAAAACGCATGCTTGTTGGTTTTGTTTTTTCTTTTACAAATTACAATCAATTAAATAAGGGTTTTTTCCATAGGTATTTGATTATAGTTACGTTGACGAGTGTAATTAAAATAATTGTTAATAAACCATATTAAGAAAATTTTGACATCACTTTTATGGAAATTATAAAAAATTGTCGAAAAATTAATTTTTTAATCATTTTCTCTTAAAATGTTTCTAAAAATAGTTCATGAACTAATTTACTTAAATCATTCGTTAACATTTTCCCTTGATTATAAACTAAAAAAGCAATGTAAGAGATGCAACAAATCTTACAATTTAAAAAAATATATTTATTGAGGTGAAAAATTATAATTAGAACACCATCACTTTCAGAAAACTATTAATGATTGTACACCAATTATAGAATGATTTTTCAGTCGTTATGAAAAATTATGTAAAATTTGTTGTATCATTAAACTTATTGGAGCTAAAAAACTAAACTTCAACCGTGCTTGTCTAAGTTATAAATTCACTTTTTTTTTTTAATAAAAAAAATCAGTTAATATATAGTATTTTAAAATGCCATTTTATTTTAAATATAGATTTACTTTTATTTATTTTATTTGTCATGCCAAATAAGTTGTTCCAAACGGATACTTTATTAAATAAATCTTAATATTAGTAAGATAAAAATGGAAAAAAAAATCACATAAAATTTAAAGTAAAATTATAGAAGATGCAAAAGTAAAAAGAAAAGGTTCAATTTATTTGAAAATATGTATAAATAAACGAGGAGGGAAAACCGATTTAAATATAAGAAAAAAGTTTGTTGCTTTCATCTCTTCTTGTTTATATTTATTTTGTATAGAAATGTCTCCAATATATTTCAAATCAAAAAGTGATTGGACACAATTTTATTAATTTTTTTAGGTTATTATGTACTTTTATTTGAAAAAAAAAAATGTAGGTTTTATTTCCATTCAAATTAAAATAAATAATTTCAAAAACCACTATTTTTTTATTTTAAATGAAGATAAAGTAGATGATCTTTCCTAAAAAAAAAAATTGTGAAAAATGTGTGTTGAATCTAAGGAAGAAATTGACTCGTGCCTAAACTTATATCATATTATGTACGCTCTGTCGGCCTTAGCCACACGATTCCAAAAGTATTATGAATTCAACTTAAGAATTAGAGAAGTTCAGACTGATGTCACACCAAAAATTAAAGCTAGATATGTAATCATTGATTTACCATTAATCTAATTGAAACCAATGTGTTATTAAAAATTAAGTAGTATTATTTTTATTAAAATACTAATTTGATCCTCCAATTATATGAGAAAGTTTAATTTGCTCACTATTAATTAATAGTGTCAAATTTAATTAGTCCCTTGAGAATAAACTATGCTGATTTAGTCCCTCCAACTTTAAAAAACACATCAATTTAAATTCTTATCAATGAGTCTACTCTATGTTCCAATTTTAACGTTAAAAGAAAATGGAGTACAAGATAAAAGTTATTGTAGAAAATAATAAATATAAAAACTTTAAACACCAATCATTTTATTAACTAATAATTTTGTTAAGCTTTTCACAGACCAAGACCTAATAATTATGAATGACTTGTTTTTTGAGAGTGAGGGAATAATAAAACTTTACATAGCTGAATATGACCCATTATTTATTTGGAAAACATTTTTTTTTTTCCTCTTAAGATCTTCTAGGACTTTTTCTTTGTAAAATATTACCAAACGGAATCAATGATGGAGTCACCGTATGACTTTATGCCATGTCACGGAGGAAACGTGAGAGAGAGAGAGAGAAGATACCGTCCACTTGGTTTCTGAAAAGAGCCCCGTCAAAGCTTCCAGTACCTCTCCTTTTCTGCCACCTGGTCCTTATTGGTGAGAGCCGGTTGCACCGAAACTACTGGAATAGCCTTCCTTGACCCCTCATATTTCCTCCGAGTCAATGTGAAGAAAATGAAGGATTAAAGTTAATCGGACGGTCAAGATTGACTAATAGTATTAGGTGAGGAAAGCTTCTTTTCTGAGCAAATAGTTAATGGGTGCATTGAAAGGGGTTTTAGGAAACTTTATTAGAAATTTTTTATGGAGAAAAAAAAGGTAAAACAACTAATATCTTTTTCAAGGTATTAAAACTTTTTAAAATTGTTTATTAAGAAGAGAAAAGTTAACCGGTAATATTTTTTGGTATCAATTTTTTTTAAAATAGTTTATTAATAAGAGTTTTTTATTAAGAGCAAGATTTAAATACAATATTTAGGTGTTATTCCTTAAATTCTCTTTTTAAAATTTTGTCATGTGGATTCTTTTTTTCATAGAAAGGAAGTGTATTCTTTAGTTAAGTAGTCACATGGTTGAATCTTAAAAAATAAATCTAAGGAACAGTATTTAAGGTACTGTATTTAAATTTTGTCATGAAAAATGAAAATGTGACTAAATTTTTTAATAGTTTTTTCAATTTCCCATAATTATATCCTATTAACAATTTCCTAAGACATCTTTTAATATAACCTAATTAACATGGAAAATTTTTAACAAATACCCTAAAAATATTAATTTAGAAATTATTTTTAAAAATATTTTATAAAAAATTTTAAAAAATTTTAATTTTTCTAACAGCTCTTTATGCGTTAAATCTTTTTTAAAACAGTTTATTGACAATGACCCTAAACCACCCATTAATACAATATAATTAACAAATATTCGACACTAGTTAACAAAACGCTTTTTCAATTTTTCTTTGTTAACATCAAACACGTGAAGAAGAAGCTGAGACGAGGAAAGGTCGGCGTGGGTGAGTAGGGGAAATGTAGAAAGGCTAGGAAATCACATCCGTTGACGAAGGTGGCAACGTCACATCAGGGCCGTCCACGTGGAGTGGAAATAGAGAGGAAAGAGGCGGCGGAGGGGTTTGATCTTTACGTTACTTCTTATATGTTCTGGAAGCCCTGACCAGCCCGATAATGTCCCAACTAAGGTATTACTGTATTATTTTAATTCTTATTATAAAATAATAAATAATAATTTTTTTTTATAATTATAATTTTTTTTTAATAAAAGAGTCCTATCTAAGTCAAGGGTTCTATGATTAGTCCAAAGACCTACGTCACTATGTGAGGCAGTGAGTGTTTGTTCTTGCTTTTCTATTAGCTTTTGATGAACTTTATTAATTTTATTTCCCAATTGGTTAGATTTAGTGGCAGCTACGACTATCTTCTTCGCAACTATGCACTGTGAGTCACAGACTGTGTTGTGTGTTTCACTTTCGGCTCACAGGGAATGTGCCATATTCAATGAACTCTTTTTAGGCTTTCCACAAGTTCCACATGAGCTGTAAATGTTGGGTTCTCTATTCTCTCTACTACAATTTGCTACAAATTTGAGGTGGCTATAATTTCAAATTTTCAACGCCCATCTTTTCAACAATTTATAATTTTAATTCAATTTTATTTCTTTTAGGATTGACTATTGGGGACAGGACGTAGTTAGAAATGTTCGCTTGGGAGACTGAGTTATAGTGTTGATACAATAATTATAATTCATAAATTTATTGAAATTTTCACTGTTATTTTAAGCATTATCAACTCATCATTGTTTATATTATTAAAATTTTCTTATATATTTTTTTTAAAGGAATTATTTGGCACCTAATTTCAAATCCCAAAAAATAAACTTAAAAAACACATTACGATATACTAACTGAAAGAGAAATGTAATATAGTAATGTACCATCATATAACTATAGAAAAACATTCTCAAAAAAAAAAAAAAAACTATAGAAAAAAAAAAAAATGAACACAACCTCAATAAACAAAGCATATTCTTAAAATCTAAACACCAATACAAAGTTTGATGGTTTTGTTTGACTGTGTTGAGAATACTGGGATGAGATGAGTTGATAAGAAATAAACAACGGGTTGGCAGCTCTATAAAGGAAAACAAGCAAAAGCCCCTGTAGGTTGTAGTTTCCTTACACTGAGAATGAATGGGGAAAAGTAATGTTATATTTTGAAATGATTAATGGGTTGAGAAAGTAGTTATTGACCATCGGATTAATTACAAGTGTTTGAACAACTGAAAGGGCCAAATATTATTTTATTTGAGGACAAGCTTCTTTAAACTGTTAGACTGGTACAACTTCTAGGAACAAATAGGAGGCCGGTTATAATTTTTTAAGTATGCCCAAATCATTTTGCCATGTATGCTATTGGAGAAATTTTAAATTTTGGGGAGCCTAGGAGCCATCTGATTCTGGCTCCGCCCCTGATTGGAGACAATTGATTTGCTATTCAAGAAGTGCTTGATGTTAAAGTTCAACAAATGTTGGAATGGGTTACAAATTAAGATGAATATATTCTCGGTCTTATTAGACTTCTTTTAATTGGAGAGTTCATAGAGGATTGGAACAGAATATAATAAGTAAACTATAATGGAAGAGAATGTAATGGGGGTATACAAATGGGAAAAAATTATGTTAGAGGAAAGTTTTAAAGGTTATGAATGAATGGGAGTGAAAAGAAAACACTTTGCTTGGAAGTATCACAATAATGAATAGTAAATAAACATTTTATAACAGCATAACATTATTATTATTATGCCTCTTAAATTGATAAATACTAAGCCATTGTCGTTTGTTATTATTACAATTTCTCATATCTATAAACTAATTTTTTTATTATAAATTTTTTGTTATTTTCTTTAAGATCGTTAATAAGTTTTTGAAAGTTCATGTTTTTCAATGTCATCATTAAAATATTTCTATTTTTTAGTTTGGTTTTATTAAGTTATAGAAAATAGTTTAAATTAATTAGAATTTATTTATTTTTTATATAAATCATTAATGCAAAACTAAACAAATCACAATTAAATTAGGTCTGATCTTCACTAAATAAATTATATGAAATTAGGTAACTTCTTTCTACAAAATTTTAATTTGCATTCTTATTTATCAATACTTATAAAAATTAAACATGTATCATATATACATATTTTTTTGTCAAACTTTCTCATATATGTTGTACGAGTTGGTAACTAGTTATTATTTGTACTATTTTTAGAGAATGACTAGATATTATTTGTATTACTAAATGTAAAATGAGAAAGGTGGGGCAAATGCAAGAGAGATTGATGTATTAAATGAAATTTGTAAAATATTAGGGATGTTATAGGGATTTCATTCAAAGTTTTACTAAACTCTATTCTATTATTTCCAATTTCTCTCAAAATTTGAGAATGAATATTAGATTTCTAAGAGAAAAATAAACAAATTAATGTTTTGTCACATCTATTATATTGCCTCTTATTTAGACTCTGTTAGGTTAAAATGATGAAAAAATGAAAAGATAAGAAAATATATATTTGTATTTTCCCCCACCTCATTTGATAGGAATAATGAAAAGTTGATGGATAGAAAATAAAATACTATCATGTCTTTGTGATCAGTAATGAAACGATGAAAAAGTATGAGTAATTTTTTACTTTTTTTTATTCTCAAATTTTTTTTCTTTCATCTTTTATTCTCAAGAAAAATGTTAATGGTATAACAAATTTTACTGCATAAAATTTATAAATGGATTCCTAATGAATATGGTTGATGAAGCTTGACACCTTAACAAAAATAGTTGAGTTGTATTTTTTTTTTTTTTGACAGAAAGAGTTGTATTAGTGATAGGTGATGCATAGTTTCTATCATCACCGTCCAATCGCTTTTGTGAGATGGTTATGTTCTACATAATGTCATAAACTAAATATAGGGGGTATAGCCGTATAGGCGAATATCTATTGGCCAGTACACTAGGCAGTGCCTAATAAACAAGGCAAGCATCATAACACGACACTCGTTTATTCGGAGAGGATCGTAGCATCGTGTAAGCCATGAATCCCCATAAAATGCCAATAAAAACCATGACAAAGACAGAGCTCTGTGGCTTCAGTGATTTATGATACCACTGCAGCTAGCTAGCGCCGCATATTTAATGCACCAGCACCGCGTTAATTAACGTCACTGACTCACTGCAGCTGCGCTGTATTATGTTATGCGTTTACTGTGACGATTCTTTTGTTTCGTGGTTCACTGTCCGCAGAATCAAATTGCTTAATACAGCATATAATGGGCTCCACCAACTGTCTTCGTCTGTTTCAGTGACTTTGCAACTTTGTTCAATCCTGATCAGCCATTTAATTATGGCCCATTACACAGTTTATACTTTATAGTATGATGTGATGAGAGAGAAAGAAGTGGGGGGGGAGGGGGAGGGGGAGGGGGAGGGGAAGAAAGGGCTAGAGGATATTTTCTCTTTATTTATTTGGATTTTTTCTATGAGAGAGAGGATTTAAAAGAGACCGAAAAGGTATAATAGTATAAAACTACTGCATTCTCTCAAGAGTCTCAACACTATTTTTGAGTTTTGACAGAGTGAAAGAGAGATGAGAGAGATGAAGGGTGAGCACTGAGCATAATAAATATCAATGCCCATTTATTGATTTAATTCCGAGTCCAACGTCTATTTTATATCTTAATCCGGTTTATATTTTGTAAGGTAGGAATTATTTTCAAAGTAAAGATAAAGTAAACCTAGTATATCATTTGTTTGTTGTTTGTTTTTTTTTTTTTTTTTTTTTTTTTAGATTGTTAAATTATGACATCCGCTCTTAATAATATATTTTTATCATCAAATCAAAATACCAATAAATTGTTGGTATATGCAGGAATTGAATTTCAAATATCTTATTCAATTATCAGAGACTTTACAGTTAAGATAATTAGAACTCAACCTAGTAATAATATCATTTGAAGCATGTAAGAAGCATGAAATTAGGTTAATTAACCTAAGGTTTAACCTTCTCTCTCTCTCTCTCTCTCTTAATATTTCCCTAAACTCTTATACTTAGACACGGTCCACTCTCGTTAATATTTTCCCTAAACTCTTAGTTAGACACGGTCCACTCTCGTTTCTTTCCATGCATTACAGGAACACCCCGTCCCTTTCATTATAGTCATGGTTATTCGGACAAGCTTCTGGTCATAAAAGGTTGCTGGTGGCTGGTCAAGAGTTTCCCTCCATCAATTGTGCAGCAATATATGAGTCTTATGACCACCTCATCAGTACAAAAAAGTAGTTGACCTGTCATGTTTATTTCTCTTAATTTTAAATGCTTAAATATCATATTTAATGTTCAATAATTGCTATTTTAGTGGATATGCTTACCAACTCATAGTTGATTTGATGATAGCGATCTTAGAGGGGGACCAATTTATATCTATGCAAGAATTGCCACGTTAAAAAAGTTTTAGTGATTGCATATTACACTACAAATAATGTTTCAAAAAGGCTCGTGGTTTAACCGCTTAACATTATATGGTGTTTATAATGTAGATATCTAGAATTTAAATTCTCCCTCATAATGTTACGAAATTTCAATTAAAGATTCTAGTTTCTTGAATACGATAATACATAAAATTTCATATCATTTAATGACATATCACTAAATACAATTTTAATTTATATTAATTTAAATCATAAAATAGATCAATTTCAAATAAAGAGAACTCCAATACAAGACGTGTGGGATGAAAGTGACTTTTTTTCGTCGATATTGCTGCCGTGTTGACACAATATTCAAATGGTCAGAGGCTGCAACCCAATATTCTTTTTTTGCTGAATTTTTGCAAACCAAGGTTGCAACCCAATATTCATACATCAAATTTATTGATGACTTATTGATAGATATCTACCAATTCATAATGGATGAAGAATATTCTTACGGGGTTCTGTTTGTTATTAATTATGTTTTATTTTTATCAATAATTTAATAATTCAATAGTATTGCTTTCTCTCTATGCTTAGAAGAGTTATGGTTCAAATCCAACCTCCTTCACTGTCATGCATACTCATAACACAATAAGATTTTATAATCTAAATATAAGAATCAACCCAATATTCTTTTTTTGCTGAATTTTTGCAAACCAAGGTTGCAACCCAATATTCATACATCAAATTTATTGATGACTTATTGATAGATATCTACCAATTCATAATGGATGAAGAATATTCTTACGGGGTTCTGTTTGTTATTAATTATGTTTTATTTTTATCAATAATTTAATAATTCAATAGTATTGCTTTCTCTCTATGCTTAGAAGAGTTATGGTTCAAATCCAACCTCCTTCACTGTCATGCATACTCATAACACAATAAGATTTTATAATCTAAATATAAGAAGCTATGTAGCACATGTATCAATGGCTTTTTTTCATTGGTGCTGCCACGTTCACACGGTATTAAAGTGGCAAAAGGTTAAAGCCCAGTATCATACCCATCCTGAAAATGATTTATTGATAGGCAACTACCACAGTACCATCCATAATTGATGAAGATATATAGTTCAATAGTTAATGGGTGATTTTTTTTTTTTTTGAGAAATAGTTAATAGAGATTTAAATCATAAATATCTTGGTTAAAAAATCAAAAGGTGTTAACTAGTTGAGTTAAAAAATTATTGACATATTCTTATGAGCTTTGTTTGTTAGTAATTATATTTTATTTTTGCTAAGAGCTTTATAATTCAATGGTCTCATAAAAGTTGGAATCCCACATCCTCCATTATTATAAGCACCAAAATACTATTAAAAAAAATGTTTGACGTGGTTCCATGGAAATACATTGAATGATATCTTATACTTTTCTTAAATACAAAGAAAAACACATTTGCATTCTTTGACGTGGTTCCCTGGAAACAATGGTCGGAAATGTTGGGTCAACTATCATTGATTTCTCTTATAAAAGTATTAAAAAAAAAATTATATTGCACAGTAAATCAAATTAGAAAAACTATAAACTGAAACACTACATATAAAATAGGGTAAGATTCTGTCTTGAGGTTGAGGAAGATATTTTCTTTTTGACTTCAAATAATGTGCCTGAGGCTGAGAGCGAAGACTTTCCAACTTGTTTTCAGCCTTATCCCGAAAGCAATCGGACAAAGTATTACGTATCCATATTCCAGCTACAAAAAATGTTGGACTAAGTATTAGGGAATAAAGGTAAAATTGAAATTTTAAAATTAGGGAATATTTGGAATTTGTTTATTTTGTTAAAATTAAATTTTTTTTTATTAAAAGTACTATAAATAAAAATAAAAGTTAACTTAAATAGTATAGTAAGACTCATAAGTAGTATCAAAAAATGCAATGAAGCTCATAAATAATAGCAAAAATAAATTAAATAGTAAAATAAACTGACTTTTTAATTTTTGCCAAACACACGCTTATTATGGTATGATACCATTTCTAGCTTGCTTTTCGTAAGTGTCTTGTATTGTATCGTTTTTTTATACATAAAAATGTTGATTTAATAGCTATAATACCTTTTGTTAAGAATGTGGCTTTACGTGGATCGCAAGAGTTGCGACTCAAGAATCTACCGAAAACGTATAATGGGGAAAAAGGGTTTTTGGGGTCAGATTTTCAAGTTGTGTCCTTTCCAAAAAAGGTTGGAACTTGGAATTGCCAAATATTGGACATAATTCCTTTAGAAAAAAGCAAAAAAATGTTCGAGGGGACCATCAGTGCAGTTTTCCTGTTTGAGCATTAACCATAATACTATCATAACTGCATATGAACTAAGACCCCATATAATATTCACTGATGGGTGAACAGTATTCAAGTGAGGTAGGAGCCGTAATATACACTCGGGCTAGTGGTGGAACTCGAACCCATACCCAGAGGCATGTTTTACAACCAGGCTCGCCAACGCGTTTGGTCTACCTCACTGTCATTTTCAAAACTGGGCTGTGCCTTGAATTTAGTTAAGTTGATTGGCATGGGCATAATCAAAACCCAATTTGGGTTTGGAAATTTGGGCCTAAGGCCTTTAATCACAGAACTTGCCCTAATCTCACAAAAAAAACTATGGACCTATATTTTTATGATCAAATAAGCCTAAGCCCATATCACACTGCTCTCTCTTAATTTCTCTTATCACTGTCCCCCCTCTCTCTCAGGAGTCACTACTCTCCTATCATTGTTGGGACAAAAAAACCCTTAAACCCCTAAAAGTCACCGTTTTAACA
This sequence comes from Quercus suber, assembly GCF_002906115.3. Taxonomy (NCBI): domain Eukaryota; kingdom Viridiplantae; phylum Streptophyta; class Magnoliopsida; order Fagales; family Fagaceae; genus Quercus; species Quercus suber. The sequence continues at coordinate 25,271 of NW_027069683.1, read as the reverse complement.
GTTTCTTCTTGTATTTTTAGCTCAGGCCTTTAATCCCAGAACATTTTTTTTTTATTTTTAAATCCTAGAACTTGTCCCAGTCTCACAATAATTAAAAAAAAAAAAAAAACTAAAATGCAAAACTCACCTTCTATGTTTCTCTAGGATTCATTTTAGTTCTCTAATTTTCTTTTCATTCATTTCAGTTTTTTAAGTTTCAAATTTATTCAATTAAGAACTTCCCATTAATTTTTGTTAAAATATTTTGAAAAAAAAAATTTAAAAATATTCTTCAATCATAATTTAAAAAACTTGAAGAAAAATTTAAAAAATTGAAAAATTAAACACAACATATAACAAAATTTGACAAAAAAATCTTAATTGAATAAACTTAAAAGTTAAAGGATTGAAATGAGCATAACAAAGTTAAAAAAACTAAAATAAATTTTGGTGAAATATAGAAGATAAGTTTTGTATTTTAACTATAAAAAAAAATAGAATAAAATTATGGACCTATATTTTTACGACCAAAGAAGCCCAGCCCATATCACACTTCTCTCTCTTAATTTCTCCTATCTCTATCCCTTTCTCTCAGTACTCGCTACTCTCCGATCACTGTTAGGGCAAAAAACCCTTAAACCCCTAAAATTCACCGTTTTAACAGTTTCTTCTTGGTGGTTTTTTAGCTTAGTTCAGAGACCAGAGAAAGCAAAGATGGCAGAGATAAATACTACAGGCGCAGAAGTCCCTCCGAACGTGACCATATACATTAACAACCTCAACGAGAAAATCAAGCTCGAAGGTAAACACTACTCAACTATGTCTATCACTCATTCACTCACTCACGCTCTCTGCAAAAACGAATCGTTTTGAATTTATGGGAATTGGGTTTTGTTATCAGAGTTGAAGAAATCTCTGCACGCGGTGTTCTCGCAATTCGGGAAGATATTGGAGGTGCTGGCCTTCAAGACTCTGAAGCACAAAGGCCAAGCTTGGGTTGTGTTCGATGAAGTTTCCTCTGCCACCAATGCGCTTCGCCAAATGCAGGGCTTCCCATTCTACGACAAGCCCATGGTATATTTCTTTGTCAAAATTTGGAATTTTCTTTTATGCAATTTGATTCCTAGTTAGTGTCTAAATTATCATATTACTGGGATAGAAGATTAATTTGGTTTGCATAAATTTTTGTTAAGTTTAGGATTTGCATAGCAAATTGGCTCATTGTTTTGGGTGGATGTCTAAATTGTAATGGGTGTTGATTCCAAAATCCACATTGTGTATGGGATAGGATTTTTCTTTGAACCCGTTTGGAGAAAGTTTCTAAAACTCATTATGAGGCAATGAAATGGCCATACACATGTACTTTTAAAATACATGACTTATTTAAATTGCTTAATGGGTCATGGGATTGAATTATATTGTGGCGTACTAGATTAGAGGCAATTTCTCTGTCCTTGCAAAATGCAAATGCCTCCATAGTTTATGGTGGATAGTTATAACTAACCCTTAATTTTGAAAATCTTTACAATTAATATCTCATTATCTTGGTCTTTGGTGAGCATAGAGAATGTAGGGAGATCATGCAATACAATAATTGGTTTATCTTGAGGTTAAAACATATTACAAAGTTTTGACACCCAATGGCGGAATCTCTTTCCTTTGGAGGAGCATTTGGAAGAGAGTGGCTTTTTTTCTTTTGGATTGCAGCCTTAAGTGAAATCCTATGGTCCGTTTGGATTGAGAGGGACTCTACTCTACTCTACTCCCCCTCCCTCCCCTCTCAATCCAAACGAGCCCTTAATGATGGATAGTTTGAGAAAGTGCCATATGGTATTGTATGAGTAAAGAGAGCAGGGAAACCACAGATCATGTACTCCTGAACTGTAATGTAACCAAGAAACTATGAGAGCTGTTTTTATGTTTGTTTGGGGTGAAATGGGTAATGCCTTTATTCAATTGTTGGAAAGTAAGGTTTGGTTGGCACTGATATGTAAGCATATGGAATGCTATCCCTTCAGGCATCATGTGGAGTGTTTGGAGATAACACAATGTGCGGAATTTGAAGATTGTGAGAAGACAATTATGGAGTTGAAGCTTTTACCCTTGAAGACCCTCTATGATTGGATGGTTGCAAATGAATGTTTTTCTTTCTTAATCTTGTTAGAATTTCCTTTGATCTCTTTACTTTTACTTGATTTATTGGTGCACCTCTTGTATACTTCCTGTATACCTGAGTTGGACCCCTTTGAATTGCTAATGAATTTAATTTACTTAACCCAAAAGAGAAGAAAAAGATTAGTTTATTGAAATACTCCAATAATCAGTTTTTTAGGGGTTTAATACTGATGAAAGATACAGTGGTTGCGTCATTAGTTCCTGTATATGAAAAATGCTGAAATGTCTTTAACTTGATTGGGTTTTAAACGCATCAGAAGAACATGTTAATGGCTTGTAGGTCATATTCTCAGTATGTGTAATTGAAAAATAAATTAAGGTTTTCGTATGTATTTTGCTTGTCAGGCAGACGGCTGCATGTGTCTTCTGCCACCCATTCTATGCAAATGAGGCAGGAAAAGGGGGCAACCATGTTCTTGTTTTCTTTTCTAACCTCTCTTATTACTTTCCAATATTCATGGTTGCAACCTCACATTTTAAATGGCAACATAATGTCTCTTCTATCCTATAACTTTCCATAACATTAGAAAATAAGATAGAACAATCTCAACTAAGACATTAGACAATAAGATAGAACTATCTAAACTACTAGTCTCTCCTTCCTCTCAACAGACTTTGCCTCTGCCCTCAATTTAAGGTGCCTCCTCCAAACAATTTTTAGTAGCTCCAAAAAGATCCTGCTCATTTAAATGATAAGATAAAAAATAAAAATAAAATAAAATAAAAAATTTATCTATGCACATATGCACTTGTTCCTTACCTCTGTGATTGGAGTGAACAACAACCCACTCAGCCCAACCCATCCATCCAACCTGGATTTATTCGAAGGCTTTCAGATGGTTTTGACCAGGTGGGAGGTTGAGTGTTAAAGAAAAAAGGTGAGTTGCAGGTCAAATGGCAGTCTGCATAAACCTCTTATCTGACAAATCTGATCCAATCAAAAATATAGCTCGTTCCACCTAGATTTTAGCTGGTTTCAACCATCAACACACTTGACTGCCACCCATGGACTTCTTGGTGAATTGGTTGTTTCTCATTGATTGACTGTGGGTTTCTTCCTCCCTAACATGATCAGGTCGAATAACAGCCCTCAACCTTAATTTAAATTTTCTGGAATGGTTTTGCCAGTTATGTGAAATTGCTTATTCTTTGTAAGGTTATTTTGTATTGTAGTTTCCATACAACCTGTGGTATTTTATCAATTTGAGCATGAATGAATTAAATGGCTGTCAACTTGGATGGCACACTTCTTTTCCTTGATCATGTTCATATGGCTTAGTTGATGGTTTTGCATGTGTTGCTTTAATTTTAAAACTGCCATTGCAGATGGAACTCTTTCTTTTTGCTATCAACTGAATTTAATTGATATTTGTGATTATCACAGAGAATACAATATGCAAAGACAAAATCAGATGTGATAGCCAAGGCTGATGGTACTTTTGTTCCACGTGAAAGACGTAAGAGGCATGAGGAAAAGGGTAAGAATCCTCCCACCCCCCACCCCCCCTCCCCCCCCCCCCCCCCCCCCCCAACCCCTTTTTCCTTTTTGTTCCGTTTTCTCCTACAAATGTTTGTCCTCTCTGCTTGGACAGTTTGAACTCTTTCACTTGTCAGGAAAACTTTCTTAAGCAATAATGTCATAAATACTTTTTTTTTTGTAAGATAAATGCATATTTGTATTGTATTTGTTATCTTCTCTTTGTACCAAGACTCTAAGTGATGCTTGGGATCTTATGATATTCAATTCGGGTATAACCACTGATCAAAAAAAAAAAAAAAAATTCAGTTATACCCACCATTTTAGAATCATAGGATAATAGCTTAGTAGATAAAGTGGAGAAGCATATCTATAGTATTGTGTGGTTGTAGAATACCTATTAAGGGTAAAACTTAGGTAGAATACCTTATGTGTAGTACGTTAGGTTCCCCAATTAAATTCAAAACACATGGCTATATTGAATATTGAATTTGATTGTCGTAGGAAAAGAAAGCATGGTCAATATAACCATGTGTTATAATTTAATTAAGGGAACCTTCTGTATAACACTCAAGGTATTGTACCTAAGATTTACCCTCAACTTAAAAAAGAAAATTTTTATAAGACTACTAAAAAGCCATCCATGCTCAATAATATTGAATGCTAGCTGTGAAGAAGCAACATATTTATAAAATGAGAATGTTAGGATGGATTTGTGAAAATATAAGGAAATATTAGTTTTAGTGTGCATTTGGGACAAGCTGAAAATTTCAGCTTATTTTTGGTACTATTTATGGGTCTCACTGTACTATTCAGCTAACTTTTACCTTAATCTACAGTTCTTTCAGCAAGAAGTTTTTAGTTTTAGCTAAATAAACTGTTCCCAAACGGAAACTTAAAATGAAAAAAATTCGCTAAAGATAGGGGTGCCCCTATTGGTGAAAAGATAAAGGAGAGTCACTTGAAATGGTTTGATCATGTTTAAGGGACAGTGATTAATGCATCAATGAGAAAAGAGTGAGTTGATTCAAATTAAGAGAGCATAAAAAAATAGAGGAAGACCAAAACTAACATTAATAGTAATGAAAAATGACATCAATTGAGGAATTAATAGAGAGAATAACTTTGGATAGAATAGAATGACGGAAAAGCGTATACGCGGCCTACTGTAACAAGTGTGTTGATGATCCATAGATGACCCCAGATTTTTAGGACTAAGCCTTTTTGTTGTTGTATGTAGTTTTTCACTATATATTATTTGTCAGTTTTTTGAAGTTTTTGTCATGCTTCTAAGAGTAAACCCAGTGTTGACTATGTAGCATTGATGTGGATTCAGGATTTGGATACAGTATGATATAGATATTTTGATGTGAAAATTCCAAAATTAGGATGAACTACGACATGGATACAATGCTTTACATGTTAACTTATTGTTTTATATTAATCAGACAAGCATCCCTTCTTTGAACATTGGTCAGAACATATGTTTTAAACCTTTCCCTTGCTTTAACTTGTAATTATGTTCCTTTAAACTGAAGGTCATGTCCTAATGTTACACGTTCAGGACGATGCAAGAAGTTATTCCAGATGTTCAGTACATTAAAATTTTTATTTTTAAAATAAAAATTTAAGTATTGGATGCTTATCTTGTAGTATTTAAAATAAAATTTTAAGTATTGGATGTTTATCTTGTAGTATTTAAAATAAAATTAAGTATTGGATGCTTATCTTGTAGTATATAAGAAGTACTGGACACTCCCTTGTTTGTTTCTTTTAGCTAGAGTGGCAAATGTATGGCCTAACCCTGGTTTTCTTGTAACTTGTTTTTGTTTTACTGAGATTTACATGTTTCCTTATTGTTGCAGGAAAGAAGAAAAAAGAACAACATGATGCTCAAGCTGGATTGGGTCTGAATCCTGCATATGCTGGAGCTTATGGATCTGCACCTCCAGTAAGCATGCTTTTTTTTTTTTTAGGACCACTTCTGAGTTCATTTGAAATGTGGTTTCATGTTTTAGTCATTTTTCTATCCCTTGTGCTCTATATGAATTCATATGGGTGTGTCAATACTTTATATTTTGTAATACAAACCTTATCGTATTGCTCTCTCTCACTCTCTCTCCAAAATGGTGCAGCTATCTCAAATACCCTATCCGGGTGGTGTAAAGTCTTTGGTACCAGAGGCACCTGCTCCACCAAACAACATACTGTTCGTGCAGAATCTTCCCCATGAGACAACTCCTATGATGCTGCAAATGCTCTTCCACCAATATCATGGTTTTAAGGAAGTTAGAATGGTGGAAACAAAGCCAGGAATTGCCTTTGTGGAGTATACAGATGAGATGCAATCAACAGCTGCAATGCAGGCACTCCAAGGTTTCAAGATAACCCAACAGAATCCAATGTTGATCACATATGCCAAGAAATAGACAAATTAGGTTTTACCTTTTCTATCCACAAGGGGGAAGGCTGAAATGCATCTTCAACTAGGATATTACCTACTGAATTAGATGTGATATCTTCTCATTTGCTAGTTATCTTTGTTACATTCTCATTTTTCAAAAGTAGCCTTTAAAAGTGATCGTGTATCATTGTAATTGTAATCTTTTCAATGTTGCTTTACCCCTTTGAAAAAGAATTAAGTAGCTTATCTGATTCCTTTTTGAGTTATCAACCCCCTTTAAGTTTCATTTCTGTTGCGCCTCTCAAGTGCCTTGAAAATTATTGACATCTCAGCTGTTTGGAACACGATGGTTTTAACCATATATTGAAAATCTGTACTGGCATGAAGAAATGGTGGCAAACTGCAATGCTTATCCTTTATTGCCTTCTGTGTATTCCACAAACTTATAAAGCCAAATTTGTGCCCCGAGAGATCTCAAAATTATTGCCCTTCGGCTTGCATAGCAGTGCAATTTACCAGCCAGGTCTGCTTATAGTACTGTTAACAAGGCATTTCATGATCATCTCATTCTGCAGTGGTATACTAAGATAGCCATCATTGCCCAGTAATGAAGAACTGGATTGGCAAATTTTGTTGATTTTTTTTTGGATTGGCAAAATTTTGTTGTTGATTTTTTTTTTTTTTCCAATATATGCAAAGGAAAAGGAGACGCTGGAAACTCCAAGAGGTGCCAATTGAAATTGTCAATTGGCCAATGTTTAATGAGGAATGTTAGGAAAATCAGTCTTTAAAGATGACCGATCACTTTTAGGCTCATTAGAGGCAAATCACATACATTGCACTGTATAGAACGCTACACCTTGCAACCTCCCGTTCAATCAATCACGGCAGCTTGCAGCACTACGAATTTAAAATTGTTAGGGATTCAAGAAATGTTTCTAATTCACATTTACAAGCTACACAGGCAAGGAGATCTTTTAAAAAATTCCATTAGCATGTAGTAACAATCCAAGTGGCAGGAGCATGACGCACCAAGAAAAGTTAGCACCAATTGGAAGAATCACTACAAGCTTATTGCTCAAAAACCACACTCTATACCCTCTCCAACTCGGCATTGTGCTTGTCCAATTGGTCTTTCAGCTCTTTTCTCCATCCTTGGATCAGTCTCTCCTGCTTCTTGATAATCTCAGTCTTTATCTTTAATTCTTCCTCCATCATAGCAATCTCCTGTTAAAAGCAGAAATCACAATGAAAATGACTCGTCATCAAGTTCCCAGCAAATTTCTGAATCAGTGGGTAGGATATACAATATCAACTGCAAATAGCCATTGAGTTACCTTTCCAAGTGTTTCAACCTTGGTTGGTTGATCCTCCCGTTGTAGGCCAATAAAATACAGCTGAAGCTTCTTGGCAGCATCCATAAAATCTCTGGCATGCCTTTCTACATCAACTGAAGCACTCACAAATTTAACACCTTTCAGCATGTAATAATGAAAAGACATATAAGCACTTCAATCAGCTATTCCAATACATTTGTTATTGACAGATTAAAGCCATGCAGTCTAAGAAAGGATTGATAAACAGACCACAGTAATTGATCCAAACACAATATAGATGATGTTCCAAAGCATAATAATGAGGTCAAACACTTGGGAATTAGGGAAAAATATTCTTCAGAAGGAAAGGTTAGAAATATTAGAGGTTTTGTAACTTCACTGTAAGCTATTTCTACAATCACTTGCACGTTCAGAAATATGAGAGAGGTAATCTTTGTCCGACTCTAGTAGTCCACTACTCCACTGGCTTGAGATGTTGATGACTTATTTTATATTTTTAGGGGTGGGGGGTACTCGGCATTGTGCTTGTCCAATTGGTCTTTCAGCTCTTTTCTCCATCCTTGGATCAGTCTCTCCTGCTTCTTGATAATCTCAGTCTTTATCTTTAATTCTTCCTCCATCATAGCAATCTCCTGTTAAAAGCAGAAATCACAATGAAAATGACTCATCATCAAGTTCCCAGCAAATTTCTGAATCAGTGGGTAGGATATACAATATCAACTGCAAATAGCCATTGAGTTACCTTTCCAAGTGTTTCAACCTTGGTTGGTTGATCCTCCCGTTGTAGGCCAATAAAATACAGCTGAAGCTTCTTGGCAGCATCCATAAAATCTCTGGCATGCCTTTCTACATCAACTGAAGCACTCACAAATTTAACACCTTTCAGCATGTAATAATGAAAAGACATATAAGCACTTCAATCAGCTATTCCAATACATTTGTTATTGACAGATTAAAGCCATGCAGTCTAAGAAAGGATTGATAAACAGACCACAGTAATTGATCCAAACACAATATAGATGATGTTCCAAAGCATAATAATGAGGTCAAACACTTGGGAATTAGGGAAAAATATTCTTCAGAAGGAAAGGTTAGAAATATTAGAGGTTTTGTAACTTCACCGTAAGCTATTTCTACAATCACTTGCACATTCAGAAATATGAGAGAGGTAATCTTTGTCTGACTCTAGCAGTCCACTACTCCACTGGCTTGAGATGTTGATGACTTATTTTATATTTTTAGGGGTGGGGGGGATCATGGATAGATCAATTGCCAAAGCATATATCAATGGCATTGGACCTTTTTTTTTTCTTTCTCTTTTCCTTAAAAAAAAAAGCATAAATAAGAAGTTTTATGAAGGAAAAGGACGGCAACCCAGATACACAGGAAGTCTACTGTAGGTACAGCCCCAATTAAACTCTAAAGATACAATGACCAACGAAATCTAAAAAATTTGAAAAAGCAGATAATCCTGACACTATCATCCATTCAAACAAGGTTCTGAAAAGTTGCAATTTAAGATCTAAGATAGTCCATGCTTTCAGGATAAAATGCAAGCCATGCAAAAATATTCTGTTAGTAACATCATATTCTCCATTAAATGAATTATGGACTTTTGGAATCTTGGAGGATGAGATGTCAAAAAATTTCCTACAAACAAGTTTTCTACGATAGACTCACATTTTCAAGAACCCAGTTAATTCTGTTGAGTCCAATGTTAACTATCATTCCTTCCTCCTTTCAAAGAGCTCACTGTTGCTAATAGCATGTAGTTGGTCATTCGTGCATCCTCCCACCCCTCTCTCCTCACATCTTACAATACACTATCCATTTGAAGAAATAATTTCCCAGTTAAAATCCAGAATAATCAATCAAAGCTTATTATTATCCTTCCAAATCCAAGACCAACCCAAAATAATTTATCACAGACAATAAAAGTTACCCCAAAATAGAAGAAAATGTTACTCATCCTTGGACATTTAATGCCACAAATAAAAGCATCTCCATAACCAAACACTAAATAGCTTAAGAAAATCCTCAGGCATTAACCACCTAGAATAACTCAGAATTTTCCATGCAGTTCTTAGCAAAGCAATGGATAAGAAGTCAATTGGCTACAGGAACAGAACTTTTATGTTGAGCTCTTATTGGTATCTCATAAAGGCATCTACAATAGTCAATAGCATCCCAGTAAAATTCATTTATAGCCAAAACAAAAGGTCCGCAGTTTGCTACCAAACTCCAAATTATAAATCTTAGTAAGCAGCCTTCATTTTGCAGACCTCATATTTGTACCTTTCCTTTCTGCATAAAGTGAATATAACGTTCTTTCCATAATTCTAATTCTCCAACCCCTCAATTAATTCTATGATATCATCCTTTCAATTCAAACTTATCCTAAAAACACAAAGCATTCTGTGTTCTTTCCTCACAATAGTTTTATCACAAACAGACAATTTTGGAAAAATGCCCTCCAATATAAAATCTAGCTCAAAAATAAAATAAAATAAAATAAAATTAAGAACTTCAAAATGAGCCCATTGTATAGATATCAAAAGTATTCCTTCCATTATATCTATATTTGTACATACATGACTTCCCTTCTCTCGCATATTAATTTTTCCAAGCATCCACTTCTAGCTAGGATGTAATGATTTTCTTCCCAGAAGATGTTTCTACATCAGCTTTAAAAAAATAAACATACATCTTATGTTCAATAATTAATCAGAAATTAGTCCTGTTTTGTTTCAAAACAGAGTTTTTCAAAGTTACCTTGCAAAGATTCTGAGAATTAATATAACACTATAAGCATCATGTGGTTACTTGACCGTCTCCAAAATTCAAAGCAAAACACAAAATATCAAGTCTACAAGTCTAAACCCTTATATCCGGAGGAGGAAATGGATTACTAACTCTGATGAGAAGGGTGTGGAGAACGGTCTATAGCTTGAAGCTCTCGTGCAGGCAAACATGGAAGCAAAGCAGCCTCCAATGCTATCACACATGCAATCATGTCGTCCCTTGGAGGCGGTGAGGATTGCATCTGTTGATCAATTTGGTGCTGCTGATCCAGCATTTGTCGCTCAGCCATGTTTATATTTCACAAATTGATACCCAAAGCTGCAAATTTTTAATGTGATATATAAAATCAGACATTGAAAAAAAAAAAAAAAAAAAAAGATGGCCAAATTAATAAAAATTAGCACACACCCCATAAGAGGGAGAGGTACTGAGAAAACAATTCTCTTCAACTCAGAGAACCTTTGGACTAAAAATGTTTTCTAGAAAATGACTTGTTTTCCAGAAAATATTTTGAGGAAAACTTCTATGTTCTCTAGTGTTTGTTTGCAATCCTGAAAATGAGTGAGAAAACATTTTCCAACAATTGGTACGCGCATAAAATCAATAATATTTCCTATAATTTCAAAAATTCATATGAATCAAAACATTCATTCATAACATAAATAGTTGACAAAACCAATAACACCCATATAATGTAACTCTATTAGCGAAATTGACCACAACTCTCTCATATCTTGTCAAATACACCAATCGGCCTACTGTTTCTCCGACCACGAAAAACAAAACAAAAATCTGGATCATACCCATTAAGATTACCCCCCCCCCCCCCCCCCCACACCCCCCCCCCAAAAAAAAAAAAAA
>NW_027069683.1:0-12597 GCF_002906115.3 Quercus suber | reverse complement strand
CAAAAAAAAAAAAAAATTAAAAAAATGGCTGAAGCCTATACCGTGGCCCTATAATTAAAAAAAAAAAAAAGTTTGCCCAAATTCATTATTTTTGAAAATGTGTTTGCCAGATTCTTTATTTTTGAGAATGTGTTTGCCCAGATTCAAGCGTTGCCCAAATTCAAGGCTTGAATCTGGGCAAACATAATTTTTTTTTTTTTTTAGACTAGTAGGAGTATACTTAGGTAGAGAAAATCAAAGAAATCAAAGAATGAAATACCCACATACAAAATTGTTGAAAAATAATAAAGATTTGAGGATCGGCAGAAAAAATCAAAGAATGAAATTGAAAATTTGAAAAATAAAAAGACCCACTAGGAAATCATGGATGAACAATGGCCAAAGATTTATGATTTTCCCTTTCAAAATCACAAAAAAAACACAAACCCTAACACAACACAAACACAAATATTTCAAATTTATAATTTTCCCATTTAAAATCACAAACACAAACACAAATTCAGATTTATGATTTTCCCATTCAAAATCACAAACACAAACACAAACACAAAAATTTCAAATTTATGATTTTCCCTTTCAAAATCACAAACACAAACACTAACAACTCACATGATTGAGACGAAGAAGAAGAAGAAGAAGAAGAAGAAGAAGATAGAGAACGAGGTGGTGGAGACACATTGAGGAAGCGAGGTGGCTGGAGGTACAAGTGATGGCCGGCGGTGAAGGTCTTCAGGCTAATCAGGCCAGCGGTGAAGATTGGAGGTTAGGGGTGAGTGAGAGGGAGTGACTGAGTGAGAGTGGGAGAGGAGAAATAAAGTAACGACTGAGTGAGTGAAATGGGAATATGGGGTAAGGGGTTTTTTTTTTTTTTTTAAAAAAACTTATATCTATATATGGGGGTATTTTAGTATTTTTAACTTATATATATATATATATAAACGAGTTGAGTTTGGGTCCAAGTTCGGGCCGGGTTTTTGCAAAAACCCGAACCTGACCCGGACCTGCTTTGGGTTTTTTAAAAAAAAAAAAAAAACCCATACTCGACCCTATAATTTATCTAGCCGGGTAAAATCCGAACCATTAGGGTCGGGCCGGGCCAGGTCAGGTATCTGTGGGTTGGATATAAATTGCCATCCCTATAGAAGACAATAATAATTGTGGGTAGAAATTATTGTTGGCAAAAAAAGAAGAAAAGGATGCCTGTGTTTAGCCAGTTTTATAATTTATTTACTTAAATTAGAGATAAAAAGTAACTTCAACAAATAAGCTATATCAGAAACTGGTCAAATGCTTCTTATCTTATATCTTTCAATATAGCTTCTTGTCCTAACTTGCCTCCATGAAGTTAACATTTCTATCAAACCACATGTTAAAGATTTGAACCTTTATTCTTTTAGTGAAACAATATTGAAAGAATAGGTGACTTTAACTAGTATTAATGAATGCCAAATTTCAGATAAATCGCAGCTTCAGAGTGCCGAATCGATTATCTTGCCTTAATTGTATAAAATCCCCTTCCCTGCAAAGTGCTTTATGAATGGGTTTGCTTGCTACCCCTCAATTCAACATTACTCATTAAAAAGGTACAATTTTTTTATTAAAAAAAAAAAAATGAAGAAAAGATTCATTATCAGTGTATTTCCCTAATGGTTTAGCACAATTAAGTCAGACACAAACTAATAGATTCAAATCTTACTTCCAACCATTTCATATTTTTGGTGCGATGGTTACTTCACAAATACAAGTGTTTGTGGGGTATAGGGGGCAAAGGTTGAGGTTCAAGTCTTTGGTAGAGAACTTCAAACACATATATACTTAGATTAGACTAGAGTAAAATTTCTATCTTTGTATTCCAAAAATATAAAAATAAAAAATAAAAATTTACTTCCAAAAAAAGAGAAAAAGAAAAAGAAAAAAAAAGAAAGAAAAAGAAATCCGTGTATCATAATTTGGGCTATTGAATATTGATTACTTTGATAGCCAAATAACATTGCAAATGCTCTTTAATAGGCATCAATGATACCAAAAACTAGATATTGCAGAAAAGAAATTGACAAATCTAAACACGATGAGCACAAAATAATTAACTAACATAATAAGCCACATTTCTTTAATTTCATTGGGTCAAAGCTCATCATTATTAGTCATGCAAAATTCCAAAACGTTATAAAGCCACATTTAATTTCTTTAATTTTATTGCATGTGCCAACCACAATGTGATAATAGACATTGAAATCATAATAAATGAACAATTTAAATATTAATGGCTTCACATACTCAAGTTAGACATACGCACAAAAAGTACTCTCTCATCCTCCAGCCACAACAAAAAGTTTAAAACATTGTAACTTAATAACGTTTTTTTTTTTTTTTGAGAATCTTGTAACTTAATAACTTGATGTGTATACAAATTGATCATTTACAGTAAAAAATCTTGTAATTCAATTGGTACTTTTTTATGTTTATAATAGAGATGTCTAAGATTAAACAATCTCTTTGATCTCTTCCAACTATCAAAATATTTTAAAAGTGGTAAAATATTATTTTGGTCTCTAAACTTTATCAAAAATTTATTTTTTTTATCCCTAAACTTTAATAAATTTATTTTTCATCCCTAAATTATAGAAAAGTTCATTTTCATCTCTAAATTATTGAAAATGTTTCACTTTCATCCTTAAAGTTTTTAAAAATGATTTTTTTTTTTTTAATCCTTGAACTATTGAAAAAATGTTATTTTTTCATCTCTATTTTTGTCTCTAAATTATTGAAAAAAGAAAGCTATTTACAAATTTTGAAGTTTAAAAAAAAAAATTCTAAAATTTAGAAAACAAACTTTTGATAAAATTTATGGACTAAAATAATATTTTAACATTTTTAAAAAGTTAAGCACTTACAAAAAATAAAAACTGAAGAAGTCCCCTCACGCATAATATCCCACCATCTACTTTTTATTTTTTATTTTTTTTCTCTTCCATTTACGAACAGAGTTAATGACATAAAACCGTTACAAACAGAGTTAATGATAAAACCGTTAAGAATTAATGATAAAACCGTTACAAGCAGAGTCAAGTCAATTAGTCAACCGCTTATCTCCCTTGCATCAGTTGCATGCATGACGTCATATTTTTTTTTTACCTTCTTAGATTCTGGGGTTATTTTTTAAAATTAGTTTAAAATAAGGACAAAGTATAGTTACAAAATTAATTATAAAATTAGACTATAAATTCACTCAATATTTTTTTATTAGAGGTGAATTTTGACAAATCCACCATTAGATTGCATATTCTTGTTATATCCTTCATGTTTGCAAAATTTCAAGAAAATTAAAGATCAATAACTATATCATCAATAAATTTTTAAAATTTTAAATTGCAAGTTTTTGTAATTTAAAATTATGCATAAAACACAAGATTATAGATTATATAGTAAATGATATCCGATTGACACAAAAATTGACATGTGCATTAAGAGCGTAAAAAACATGTAATTCAACGGTTAGATTTTCAAAATATACAGTAATATTTATTTTATTAAGTGAGTTTGTAGTCTCAAGTTACAACTAATTTTGTAGCTAACTTTATCCTTAAAATAATGGTTAATTTGACATAGTTCTCAACTTCATACGAGTTAGGCTTCATTGGATAATTATTTCGGTAATTTATCATTAACAAGTCCAAATTTTTTTTTTTGGGAGAAAAAAAGGGGTAAGAAGAGGGAATATCTTGTGAGACAGTCTCGTAAAGCTTTTATCTTACATCACATGTATTTGTGCTACATGCTGTGGGAGGGTGATCTTACAAGACTATACTTCTCATTAGATATCCTCTCTAAGGAGGAGGTTGATTTTATTATTTGTAGCATCAAATCACAAATTTTAGTCTCACTACTATTAAATCCTTTTAAATAGTTGCAAATGAACATTAAGACAATCATGCAATCCCTTAAATTTTCTTTAGCTTATTATACTAATCATGTAATCTTCCAAAAAGTTATTAATTCATTTCTTTAGCTGTATTGCATGCTTTAATTTAACCAAAATGTGACAATAGATATTGAAGTCATAATTTGAGTTGTACACAAAATTTAACACTTATAAAAGAAGAACAGAGCGAGGCCTTAATCCTTTAACGCATATCTCTCATCAACCACGTACCAAATCCTCCCTCAAACCTCTCCTACATTTAGATCATCTTTTTTCTTTTACTTTTTCATATTATGTGTCCGTTTGAAAATAATTTATTTAATTGAAACTGAAAACTTTTTGTTGAAAGTATTGTAGATAAAGATAAACATTAGTTGAATAGTGTAGTGAGATTCATAAATAATACCAAAAAATATAGTGAAACTTATAAACAGTAACAAAAATAAGCTGAAATTGCAAATAAGTTGAAACTTTCAGCTTGTCTAAACGCACACTACATAAATACTGAATCATACATATCCAAATCTCAAGCAGCTTTATGCAAGAAATGAACGTTTTATTTTTTATTTTTAAACTATTATTCCAAAGATTTCATCATCCCAAAAAAAGGAAGAAAAAGAAAAAGTATGCCAAAAGTACGTAACGCACGTATTATTCAAGGATCAGGATCAACTCTTATGACTGCATGATAAGAAAAAAAAAAAAACTGCCACAAAGATAGTAAGCCAATATTTGTCTCCATTGCATGCATGTGTCAGGCTTTCACCGTCCAGTTTCTCAATTCTCATTGGTTCCACAATACGTTTCCAGTAGCACTTCAACCTCTTCCTTGATTTACATTCAATTCATCTTGAAGCTTTTCATAACCTTTGTTCTAGCAAATATTACGGCAGAAAAAGAAAAAGGATCGTCTCCTTTAATTACATTTCACTAGAGTTGAAAACAGTTCAGCCCGTTTGGATTGAAAGGGAGGAAGAAAGAGTAGAGGAGAGTAAAGTAAAGTTAGCTAAAAATAAGTTAACTTTGGACTAAATTTACTCTACTTTCCTTCCCTCCTCTCAATCCAAACATACTATTCATTTCATAAAACATATTAAATATTGTAAACAGACCATTCATTTCATAAAACATATTGAATATTGTAAATTTGCATATGTACAAAATTGTCGCTATGACAGCCTCTAAACGGTTAGATTTAGAAAATGAAATTTTATTAATGAACTAGACTTTCTCAATTGATATGCAATACAGTTGACATAATGCTTCACCCTAATAAAATGTTAATGCTTTGCACTAATAAATGCTAAGGCTATTAGCAAAAACTGGAAAATCTCATTGACCGACCAAAACCGGTTGAAAAAACCAACTTGGTTCGGTTTCCTAAGGGATTTGGTCAGTTCTGATTCTCTTTATAAAAAAATTTTGGTTTTGATTTCAATCCTAGTCTTGCAAAAAATAGCATCGAGTTGAATTGAAACCACTGACACCACCATTTTTGCCCTTTCGTTCAGGTTCTCTCTCTCTCATGTGAATTCTCTGTTTGGTAACCCGATTGACACCGACCAAATTGAATCCAACCAAATTAGTCCATCCACTTCACATTTCCAGTCAATTTTGGACCAAGGTTTTGACAAATCAACCAAACCGGTCCAGTTGTAGAACTTACTAAAAACCGGCTGAACTCCAAAATCACCCCTAATAAATGCAAGTTAATTAATACTATAAATAATTTATGAACTTTTGTCATTTTTTTTTATATTAAATGAATTGTCTTTAATATATGAAATTATGTCAAATTTTATGAAAAATTATTCAAAACTTTAGTTTTTTTTTTTGGTAAACGATACTCTAGTTTTAATGCTCCATTATATTGATTCTCAAAATTTTTTTTAAAAAAAAAAATTAAAAAAATGAATTCTCTGTTTGGTAACCCGATTGACACCGACCAAATTGAATCCAACCAAATTAGTCCATCCACTTCACATTTCCAGTCAATTTTGGACCAAGGTTTTGACAAATCAACCAAACCGGTCCAGTTGTAGAACTTACTAAAAACCGGCTGAACTCCAAAATCACCCCTAATAAATGCAAGTTAATTAATACTATAAATAATTTATGAACTTTTGTCATTTTTTTTTATATTAAATGAATTGTCTTTAATATATGAAATTATGTCAAATTTTATGAAAAATTATTCAAAACTCTAGTTTTTTTTTTTGGTAAACGATACTCTAGTTTTAATGCTCCATTATATTGATTCTCAAAATTTTTTTTAAAAAAAAAAATTAAAAAAAAAAAGTTCTATTATCTTATATGATTGATGACTTCTAACAAAAATTTAATTTGTGGAACTCATTATTACGTGAAAATGAAGGAGAATTGCTCCTACTTATTAAGTATTTTATTTTTATGTTAAATGACTCACATTTATTGGGGATAGACTAGCGAGTAACTGAACTCGCCCAATATCTATAATTTTCCTATATATACACAGCTATTGCATAAATTGCCATTCACATCTTCCCCTTTCTCCTCTCTTTTACAAATGGGCCACTTTCAACAGCTTGTTACTTTCATTGTGCTCCTTATGTTCTCCATTGTTTCCTGCAAACCTAATCTCCAATTAAACACCCACCAAACCTTCATTGTTCGAGTCCAAAACAACCTTAAACCTAAACGATACTCCAATCACAAAACATGGTATAAGTCTACCCTTAAAAGTCTCAGTTCCAGTATTAACTCTAGTAACTCCCAAACCCAACACAACCATGGCTTGCTCCATGTGTACAACACCGTCTTTCATGGTTTCTCAGCCAGATTCACACCTCAACAAGCTGAAGAACTCACAAATCGCCCTGAAATACTTTTGGTCCTCCCCGACCGGCTTCTCCAACTCCAAACCACACGTACACCTCAATTCATGGGACTTATTGGTACCAAAGACAAACATGGTATAATCAACGAGTCTGATTCAGGTTCCAACGTCATCATTGGAGTCCTCGACACTGGTATATGGCCCGAACATGTTAGCTTCAATGACCAAGACCTCGGACCCGTACCTTCTCACTGGAAAGGCAAATGTGATGGTGGTGACAACTTCCCTGAAAACCTTTGCAACAAAAAGTTAATTGGTGCACGCTACTACTTAACCGGGTCCTTAGAACAACAACAACAAGGCTCAGCCCGAGACACCGATGGCCATGGAACGCACACAACATCCACAATCGCAGGACGACATGTCCCTAATGCTTCCTTCCTCGGCTTTGCCCAAGGCATTGCAAATGGGGTTGCACCCAAATCAAGAATTGCAGTGTACAAGGTGTGTTCGGAAGATAGTTGTTCAGTTTCCGATATTCTTGCTGGGATCGACGCCGCTGTAGAAGATGGTGTTGACGTTATATCAATTTCCATAGGTGGCGACCCTGTGCCATACCATGAGGATGCGATTGCTATAGGCGCTTTCGGTGCTATAGAGAACGGAGTTTTATTTTCCGCTTCAGGTGGTAACAATGGTCCAACTGATTCCACCATATCAAACGTAGCACCTTGGATAACCACAGTGGGAGCAAGCACCATCGATAGGAGATTCCCTGCAGATCTAGTTCTTGGAGATGGTAGCGTCATTACTGGATCATCGCTCTACAAAGGCGATGGTTTATCGAAAGGGAAGTATCTACCGTTGATTTACGCGGGAAATACATCCAATTCCAAAATTGATAATGCTACTTGCTTGCCTGGTACGTTAAATAAGGATTTGGTAAGTGGCAAGATCGTGCTGTGTGATCGTGGTATCGGGCCACGTATTGAGAAAGCAGAGGTGGTGAGAGAAGCTGGTGGGGTCGGGTTAGTTCTTGCCAACGTGGAACCTATGGGAGAGGGCATAGTCGCGGATGCATTTTTAATTCCTGGACTGGCAATCACGCAATCAAAACGTACAACCGTGCTTCAGTACATAAAGTCCACTAAAAACCCAAAGGCCACCTTCATTTTCAAAGGGACCCAGTTGGGAGTAAAACCAGCACCCGTGGTTGCTTCTTTCTCTTCCCGTGGGCCCAATTCGATATCTCCATCAGTTTTAAAACCTGATATCATTGCGCCAGGTGTCAACATCTTAGCGGCTTGGCCTGACGGTGTACCTCCAACTGAAGTAGCAGCTGATAAGAGGCGAACGGAGTTTAACATAATCTCGGGTACGTCAATGTCTTGCCCACACGTGTCAGGCGTGGCGGCTTTGTTGAAAGGGGCCCACCCTGACTGGTCCCCAGCGATGATCAAATCAGCGTTGATGACAACGGCTTACGCGGACGATCATGATGGCAAGACTCTATTGGACGAGAAAGATAACAGCGTGTCCAGCGTCTTTGGTTTTGGCGCGGGACACGTGGATCCTAATAAAGCCGTTGATCCGGGCTTGGTTTATGATCTCACGGTGGATGATTATTTGAATTTTCTTTGTGCTTCCAATTTCAACACTGGGCAAATCGAAGTGATCTCGAGGAGGAAAGTGAGTTGCAGTGGGGTCCAACAAGTAAACATGTGGGACCTAAACTACCCATCAATATCAGTGTCTTTCGATACATCAGCACCGTCCAAATCAGAGGTTGTGGTTAATCGAACGGTTACATATGTTGGTGATGGTGATTCAATCTACACTGTAAATATCACTAATCCCAAAGGTGTTACCGTGGCCGTTGATCAAGAAAAGCTGATTTTCAAGAAGAAAGGTCAAAAGCAGAGCTATATGGTAAGAATTTTGTCTGAGAAAGTGGGGCTGCATCATAGGCTGTGTTTGTTTCGTGTAAATCGTTCTCCGGAAAATACATATTTTCCGAAAATGTTATTTTTCGAAAAAGGAAAATATTTTTAAAGTGTTTGGTTGAATTATGAAAATTGGTGTGGAAAATATATTTATGTGTTTGGATGTTTTTTAAAATGCTATTTTCCGGAAAATTTTTCGCATTATTACAAAAAATTTCATCATCGCATCCAATTCAACATCAATTTCCGGCAACAAATTCCAGCAACAACAACACCACAACAACAACAACAACAATAATAATCAGTTCATCCAAAAACGAACAACAACAACAATCAAATTATAAAAAAAAAAAAAATTGCACCCAAATCAAGAATTGCAGTGTACAAGGTGTGTTCGGAAGATAGTTGTTCAGTTTCCGATATTCTTGCTGGGATCGACGCCGCTGTAGAAGATGGTGTTGACGTTATATCAATTTCCATAGGTGGCGACCCTGTGCCATACCATGAGGATGCGATTGCTATAGGCGCTTTCGGTGCTATAGAGAACGGAGTTTTATTTTCCGCTTCAGGTGGTAACAATGGTCCAACTGATTCCACCATATCAAACGTAGCACCTTGGATAACCACAGTGGGAGCAAGCACCATCGATAGGAGATTCCCTGCAGATCTAGTTCTTGGAGATGGTAGCGTCATTACTGGATCATCGCTCTACAAAGGCGATGGTTTATCGAAAGGGAAGTATCTACCGTTGATTTACGCGGGAAATGCATCCAATTCCAAAATTGATAATGCTACTTGCTTGCCTGGTACGTTAAATAAGGATTTGGTAAGTGGCAAGATCGTGCTGTGTGATCGTGGTGACGGGCCACGTATTGAGAAAGCAGAAGTGGTGAGAGAAGCTGGTGGGGTCGGGTTAGTTCTTGCCAACGTGGAACCTTTGGGAGAGGGCTTAGTCGCGGATGCATTTTTAATCCCTGGACTGGCAATCACGCAATCAAAACGTACAACCGTGCTTCAGTACATGAAGTCCACTAAAAACCCAAAGGCCACCTTCATTTTCAAAGGGACCCAGTTGGGAGTAAAACCAGCACCCGTGGTTGCTTCTTTCTCTTCCCGTGGGCCCAATTCGATATCCCCATCAGTTTTAAAACCTGATATCATTGCGCCAGGTGTCAACATCTTAGCGGCTTGGCCTGACGGTGTACCTCCAACTGAAGTAGCAGCTGATAAGAGGCGAACGGAGTTTAACATAATCTCGGGCACGTCAATGTCTTGCCCACACGTGTCAGGCGTGGCGGCTTTGTTGAAAGGGGCCCACCCTGACTGGTCCCCAGCGATGATCAAATCAGCGTTGATGACAACGGCTTACGCGGACGATCATGATGGCAAGACTCTATTGGACGAGAAAGATAACAGCGTGTCCAGCGTCTTTGGTTTTGGCGCGGGACACGTGGATCCTAATAAAGCCGTTGATCCGGGCTTGGTTTATGATCTCACGGTGGATGATTATTTGAATTTTCTTTGTGCTTCCAATTTCAACACTGGGCAAATCGAAGTGATCTCGAGGAGGAAAGTGAGTTGCAGTGGGGTCCAACAAGTAAACATGTGGGACCTAAACTACCCATCAATATCAGTGTCTTTCGATACATCAGCACCGTCCAAATCAGAGGTTGTGGTTAATCGAACGGTTACATATGTTGGTGATGGTGATTCAAACTACACTGTAAATATCACTAATCCCAAAGGTGTTACCGTGGCCGTTGATCAAGAGAAGCTGGTTTTCAAGAAGAAAGGTCAAAAGCAGAGCTATATGGTAAGAATTTTGTCTGAGAAAGTGGGGCTGCATCATAATTACAGTGGGAGTGAATCTGGTTGTCTAGTGTGGACGGATGGGAAGCACCAAGTCACTTCTCCCATTGTAGTGACATGGTCGTAAATTCCGTTAACAAAAGAATTAAAATGGGATGTTGTAATAGTATATGATACATTGTCATATACTTTTAGCATGATCTAATGAAGTTTACTTTAAAATTATACAGAGCTAATTAATACAAACTATACAATGGTTATGTTACGGTGAAGTTTTTGAATTGATATAATTTGTTTGAAAAATCACAAAAATAGATGGATTATGATATAAGCTAATGAGTAAAAAAAGAAAACTATAATATTTTAAATTGGTTTTATTATCAAATTTGTCTAACATGGAATTGTATTCTCTAAATTTGACTGAAATTCTTTTCTTTTTTTAACTTTACTTTCGTTGATCTCACATTGAAAAATGAGTGTGAGTTAAAGAGGTTTAAAGTCTATGCTGTATATTTACGAGTTAGGTTATTTTGAATATACACCACTGTAAGTTTTTTTAAAAACATTCTCCCCTCTCCTCATGTGTGTGTGTGTGTGTGTGTGTGTTAAAAATATTTAATATTATCAAAAGAAAAAATAGTGGGTTAATCCCACATTGGAAAATGAGTGTGACTTAAAGATGTTTAAAGCATATGCCGTATATTCAAGAGTTAGGCCATTTTGGATAGAGAGATACTACGTCTACAACAATTTTACAATAAATCGCATGTGGTTAGTTGTTATTGGTTCAAATTTGAAACTAAGTAGACATATCATTTCTCTTTTGGATATACACTACTGTAAGTTTCTTTAAAAACCTTCTCCCCTCTCCCCTATGTGTGTTAAAAATATTTAATATTCTAAAAAAAAAAAGTTTCAAATTTTTATTCAATTAAGGCCTTTTGTCCAATTTTGTTAAAAATTTTCCATTAAAAAAAAATTATTTTCACATGAAAAAAAAAATCTATAAAATTATTTTATTAATTTTATAGATTTTTTTTTATGTAAGAATTTATTTTTATCAAAATATTTTTTTATTAGTTAATTGCATACTTAAGGGCAATTTTTTGATAAAATTGAACAAAAGACTTTAATTGAATAAATTTGAAATTTAGAAGACTCATTTGAACAAAAGTAAAGTTAGAGAAGTGATAAATTTCAACCAAATTTAGAGGGTACAATTTGCATTTTTGCCAACAAAAAAAAAAAGTTACCAAATTTGAAATAATTAATACCAATTATGATAGATCTTTGCTCATGGGGGCATGAGGGTAACAAATTCCACCCCGAATAGCAATTGGACATAAGACTTTGTTTATGTCCTGTCCTTGCAAATGAATCATGCCATAATAATAAGATTGGGGGACCCGAGGTGTCTCAAGAAGACCAAGTTTTCTTCCTTGGTACGATGCTCCCAAGTCCCAACTATAAGAAAGGGATCAAGGTGATTGAAAAATTAAGAGAGAAGGTGGCAGGGCTAGCTCTATGAATTTGAGGGCTCTAGATGAAAGCTTTAAATAGAGTCTTTTATTATATTTAATTATAAATTCATATATTTTTTCAATTAAAGTTTGTTTTTCTTACTTTTTGAGGGGCAAAATTACTAATTAAATTTTTGCATTCAAGTTCCGCTAATATTTCTTTTTCAATTGATAATATGGCTAATTCATTTAATCTTTCTTGTGACATAGTTGATCTTAAATAAGATTTTATTAATTTTAATTTTGAAAAACTTATTTCTGCGGAAGCAACTGTAACAGGTATAGTTAGTAATATTCTGAAAGCAATTCATGCATTTGGAAAAGATTCTAGCCTCTTTATATAATTTAGTATATTAATTGGAGAGTTTTCATTTATTTGCAAAACTTATTTTAAAACTTTTAGTTCTGAAAATAAATCTAAACCATCAATATTGAAATAAGTTTTGTAGGGTCTATTTTTGTGACCCAAACCTAAGAAGTATGGAATATGAACCCAACAAATCCAATACAATGAATTTGTAGAGAGTGGGTGAAAGAACTGGACTGTTTGAAAACTAAACAACAGTTAATTAAGGTTTAACAGATAAA
>NW_027069682.1:1068280-1075592 GCF_002906115.3 Quercus suber | reverse complement strand
TTTTTTTGCCATTATTTATTCACATATATAATTTTCTTTTTATTATTATTTTTTTTTAACTTTTCTCACTTGTAACATGTTTGTTAATGTAATGATGATATTAAAAATGTGAATTATTTAATTTTGAATTATAACTTGATATGATATAGAACCATGAGGTATATTTATTTTATATTGTATATATAATTAATTGTAACTCATGAAATGATACATCAAAATAAATCAATACTTGAAAATATTTTGTTCAAATGGACAAATCATAACAACCATCTAAACATAATTGACAACTTAGGATTAAACGAAAATGTGACTTATAAGATTTTTAGGCTTTGAAAAGAGTTATGGATTACATGTAAACAGGGATTTAGTAATTTTTTAAAAACCTTCTATATTATAAAAAGAAATTCATTCAATAAAATGTAAATTAGGAAGGACTCATCACCAAATCCAAAGACTAAATCTTTATCTACTTCATTACATCATATTTTTTTGTTATTACAAAAAGAAATTCATTCAATATAATGTGAATTAGGAAGGACTTATCACCAAATCCAACTACTAAATCTTGATCTATTTTATTACATTAAATTTTTTGTGACTGTTTAATGCTAGTATTTTAATTTTAACATGGTTGGATTGATTATAGATGGCTCACTGTCTTATTTTAATATCCGAAATAATTGATTATAGACTTAAGTGGATTATTTGACTTCGTAGTTAAGAGAGTGAGGTTCGATATTGCTTTAATTAAGAGGATTTATTGCTCTATGAAGGAATGAAAATAATAATAAAATATGGAATGCATGTAAACTAAATTCTCGGTTATCAAGTGCCAGAACTAATCTCTAAGTAAAATCTAATGGTAATGATTCTAAGTTATCCATTGTGGGTGCCCGAGGACTGATGATGAAGTTGAAGAGTTGCAGTATTGGTGTGGGGATGCCATGGGCCTGAGGAGGAAGATCACCTGAGGAGAGAACGGGGCGAGTCAAAGGACTCTGAGGTGCTCCAAGTGAGAAGAAGGATTTAAAGAAAGAGAATCAATGATCATAGGGGAAGTTTCTAGTTTGGAGTAACCTGTTGCTTCTGCATTAAATGGTAGACAACAGCTTTATTAGCTGCATTGATGAGAAAGTGACCTAAACAATGTAAGTCACAGCTAAGCAGACTACTTCTACCACATTCTTCAGATGTAAAAAGAGACAAGTGTCATGAGGGGAGATTTGTTAAGTAAAGATGGAAGGTTGAGATCTGAGGGAGGGTGGAGTATATAAGAAAAAGAGGGTTTACAGAGAAAAGTATCCAGACACAAGTATCAAGATATAAAAAAGAAACAAGAAGATCACTAAGAGAAGAGAGTGAACAGTAGCATTTCTTGTATAACTGTGGCCTTCTTGGGCCAACTTATATTAAGAAATGAGCTCATCCATTTAATTACATCTTTCTTTTTCTTCCTTATTTTCATCCTCGGGTAGAGCCTCCCTCTTGTTGTTAGTTTCCCTCTCTTACAAATTCATTGTTTTGGGACACGATTGAACTGATCTAGCCACTGTTCTAAGTGGGCCTAGGCCGCTAGTTTTTCTGGTCCTTACATCCATGATTATACTTAAATTGATTGCTAGCTAAATAAGTCATAACCTAATTCATCTAATCGATTAACATATAAAGGTGTATAGTAAAAAGCTTGAAGCCTAAGTAATCAGGCTATACATCAAAATGAATCAAAGATAGTACATTATGGATCAATTAGGACTAACAGCTAAGAAGTTGAATTAAACTTCAATAAAATAAGATAAACAAGATTGAACTCAGTTATAAGGTCACGAGGAAGCACTTACAAGCATGAAAACCTTACAAACTCCTTTGAATGATGAAAAAATCTCATAAGAAATCAATGATGAGTTCTAAAGGATTAGTGGGCTGAAAAATCTTCGGATGCTCTTGATCTTGAAGAATGAGTCCTAGAAAACCAAAGAAAATTAGAGAAGACCGGGTGGAGCCGGCCTTTAATTCTCCGATGGTAAAGTTAGTAGATTGAAGGAGAAAGAAAAGCCCTCAAAGACTTAACTTTTATCTAGAATTCCAAAAAAAAAAAGAAAAAGTCCCCTTACCTCTGCGTAGAAAGGCCTTTATATAGTGCTAGAAATCAGTTATTTCTCCTAATCGTCATAGAGTTTGGAAGATTCAAAGGGTAACTTCCTTAACTGTCATAAGAGTCACCTCATCGGGACTTGTGTTGAGGTTCAATCAATGTGACTCTTGGTTGAAAGTGTGTCAAGTGTAAGCCTTGGTGAACCTCACCCGTCCATCATTAATGAAGGACGAGGTTCATTGCTCACTCGTCCTTCATTAGACGAGCGAATGGAGAATGAAAGAGGACGGTTATGGAAGGATGAGTGTACCAACCATTCGTTCTCCACTCTGTACATCCATATGGACGATCACATGGACGAGTAATTGACTTGGGATGGACGAGTAATTGACTTGAGGCTTTTCTTGCACCATCAGTTGCCCCCTTGTCCATGTGTCGTCCAAGAAAATATAGTAATTTACTCCTCTTGATGGACGAGTTTTTCTAACGATCAGAGAGGCCACGTGTCACAATCTAATTGGTGATTCATTTCGTCGATTCATTTTTTCGAGACGAAGACCACGTGTCAGCGTCTGATTGGTCGTGTCGTTTCATATGCTCAGGTCAACCATCTATAAATAGTGGAATGCCCCCATTACCCTCTTACTTCTGAGATTTTTCCTCCTTGACATGCGGAAGTAGACTCCACAGGAGTGACGAGTCGACGTCATAGACTTTGGTGGCAGGTTGCTGGACGACGGAGTGGGCTTGTTTACCTGAGACGAGACGTGCTTAACTTTTTTGCCACGCCTGCTGGGGAGGTTCTCCAAATCCAAGTGTTTGGAGATGGTTTTCCGTTTCTCCCAGCAACAGGACGACTCCCCTCAACACCTACCTCCTCCCCTTGTTACCTCTCATGGTAGCCATTCCTATACAGAGACGAAGAAAATTTACTTAGAAAAATGAAAATAAAAGATACAAGGAATACAAAAATTTAATACTTACTTTTTCTCACTGTAATCTCGTGGGCAAGTGCAATGTCAGACGGTTAGGACCTAACCCCCACTTAGCTAGTCGTCTGAGGTTGACCAAGGAATGGAAATCCCTATCTAAGTGTAGACGAGCCCTGTGGACGCGGTCACGGTGCAACTTGCTCAAAGTGGGTCGTCCAACAGCTGTAATAGAATAAATAAAGGTTAAATGAGATAATAGTAAGTAAAAGGTAAGAGAAGAAGGGAAAGCTAAAGGACTTACCCTCAGGACGAAGGTTCCCTAGGTCCCTAGTAAAGATTGTAGGCTGGTGAAATCCTTGGCCAACGTCTACAGGATTTCCAGCCCAGAATCTAGAGACGAAGAAAAACTCCGTCTTCCATTTTCTGTCAGACGAGGCCAAGGATTTCACCAGCCTACAATCTTTACTCCTGGCTGTGAACTGAAAAGCTAGGAGATTGATGATTTCTGAAGGTTTATAGCGGTAGAGGAACTCGTCCACGGTAATAGAACGGTCCCCTCCAAACACTTCCCTACACAAAATTTGCATAGAGATAATTAATCTCCATGCATTTGGGTTAAACTGACATACCCCTAAACCTAACCTAACTAACAGCTCTCTGGTAAAAGAATTTAAAGAAAATCTAAGACCTCCAAGAAGGTAGGCCTCGTATACACCTATCCCAAAATGAGGGTTGCAACACCACTCTCCACGGACGAGTAATCTAGGATTAAACTCGTCTGGGATTTGGTACCACTCCCTAAGGTTATTTAATCTTTCCTCATCCGTCTTTGAGGGAATATCTACAGCACAGCTATATACAGTTACCTCCGTCTCGTCCAAAGGACTGAACGGAGGGATGGAAGACGAGGTACCTACCTGGGACCCTATTGTTTTCCTAAGTTGTTTTTGTACTTCTTCTAAAGGAAGCCCAGGGACCCCTGAGACATATTCCTCGTCAGTAGTGTTTCCCCTACTACTACTACTACTAGTATCACTAGAGTTATCACTACTCTCGTCGTAATACTCGTCTATGGCTTTTTTCTGTACTATCGCTAGACGAGGAAATAGTGATTCTTGACATTTTCTAAAAAAGAAAATTTTGAAAACCTAAAAGACGAGGAGAGAGGGAATACCTGGCTCTAGGACGCATTGAAACTATGGACGCGGGAAACTCTTAGACGAGGCTCTAGACGATGATAGGGATGGAAGACGAGGTACCTACCTGGGACCCTATAGTTTTCCTATGTTGTTTTTGTATTTCTTCTAAAGGAACCCTAGGGACCCCTGAGACATACTCCTCGTCAGTAGTGTTTCCCCTACTGCTACTACTACTAGTATCACTAGAGTTATTACTACTCCCATCGTAATATTCGTCTATAGCTTTTTCTGTACTATCGCTAGAGGAGGAAATGGTGATTCCTGACATTTTCTAAAAAGAAAATTTTTGAAAACCTAAAAGACGAGGAGAGAGGGAATACCTGGATCTAGGACGCACTGAAACTATGGATGCGGGAAACTCTTAGACGAGGCTCTAGACGAGGAATGTCAAGGAGGAAAAATCTCAGAAGTAAGAGGGTAATGGGGGCATTCCACTATTTATAGATGGTTGACCTGAGCATATGAAACGACACGACCAATCAGACACTGACACGTGGCCTTCGTCTCGAAAAAATGAACCGACGAAATGAATCATCAATTAGATTGTGACACATGGCATCTCTGATTATTAGAAAAAGCTCGTCCATCTAGAGGAGTAAATTACTATATTTCTTTGGACAACACATGGACAAGGGGGCAACTGATGGTGCAAGAAAAACACCAAGTCAATCACTCGTCCATATGGCCGTCCATAACAATGTTCAGAGCGGAGAGCGAATGGTTGGTACATTCGTCCCTCCTTTACCATCCTTCTTCTTCTTCTATACACTCGTCCAATGAAGGACGAGTGGGCAGTGAATCTCGTCCTTCTTTAATGATGGACGAGGTAAATTCACCAAGAGTTAGACTAAGCACACTTCCAACCAAAAGTCATATTGCTTGAATCTCAACACAGTTCTCGAAGAGGTGACCCTTATGACAGTTAAGGAAGTTACCCTCTGAACCCTCCAAACTCTACGACGATTAGGAGAAATAACCGATTTCTAACGCTATATAAAGGCCATTCTGCGCAGAGGTAAAGGGACTTTTTTCTTTCGTAAATTCTAGAGAAGAAGTTAAGGAAGTCTTGAGGGCTCTTTTTCCTTTCAATCTACTAACTTTACCATCGGAGAATTAAAGGCCGGCTTCCACCGGTCTGCTCTGATTTACTTTGGTTTTCCAGGACTCATTCTTCAAGATCAAGAGCATCCGAAGATTTTTCAGCCCACTGATTCCTTAGAACTTATCACATACTATTAGTGTTACCCTCCATTCAAAATGATATAGTTGTATGGATCCATTATTGCATATGCATGGAGTGAAGTGTTTATGATGTTTGGGATTCAATGGGTATTGCCTAACAAGGTAGCTTCCCTCCATTTTGATTAGCACGATCAACTAGGTAAACATTCCTTGAATGTATGGAACTAGGCATTGGAGTACATGATGTGAAATCTATTAAGCAATTGAAGTCCTTGCTACTTCGTACTTTGTTTGATTGGTCTTAGACCTTGCATTTTTATTTCCAACTCTCTTAGATATCTAAATGGTTTGCTTGTTAGCAAGTGGGGCAATAAAAGTGGTTGGATTTATGTTGGGTTTGTCAAGGTGGAGCCTTCAACACTAATTAGTTTGCTTGTATTTTTTCAAGGGGCTTTATGTTCATCACCGTGAACATAGAGTGTTCCTCTTCTTTTGCAATAAATTTTTATTATTTATCAAAAAAATAATGCAAACTTTAAGAGAAAAATTCAAACTTATCCCAAACTTTAAAGGTGTAAATTGTAAAGTAGTTATTAAAATGGTGTAATTTAAATAGAAAAAAAAATGACATTGATTTAAGCTTAGTTGATGCCTAATTTTGAATTGACACATAAGAAGTACTTCAATCCAAACGATAAGGAATGTTAGAGATACCAATCTAAATATTTAAAAATTAGAAAAAAGTTCAAAATATATTTTTTTTTTTTGAGAATAAAAAATATTCCAAATTTGAAGAGTATAAATTATATTTTTGATTTTGTTTTTATTTTTGATTTTTTTTGGTTTTTTTTTTGACAAAAGCTAAATGCTTTAACAGAAATTTAAATAGATCATATGTGTAGTCTCGTTCAACAGTTAAAACGTCATCGTCTTAAGGCATATAGTACGTATTTCGCGTTCCCTCTTTCTCTTCTCTCTCCCTATGGCGACCGCGATGGTAGCCGAGCCAAGAAAGGTGCCGAAACCGGGTCGGGGCGGCTTCGAAGCCCACGGACTATCCGAAGAAGAAGCCCGTGTCCGAGCCATAGCAGAGATCGTGAACTCCATGGTAGACCTATCTCGCAAAGGCGAGAACGTGGACCTCAACGCGCTCAAATCCGCCGCGTGCCGAAAGTACGGCCTCTCACGCGCCCCCAAGCTGGTGGAGATGATCGCCGCGGTTCCCGACTCGGAGCGCGATTCGCTGCTCCCGAAACTCCGTGCCAAACCGGTCCGAACCGCTTCCGGAATCGCCGTCGTGGCCGTCATGTCGAAGCCTCACCGGTGTCCTCACATCGCCACCACCGGGAATATCTGCGTGTACTGCCCCGGTGGGCCCGACTCGGACTTTGAGTATAGTACGCAGTCTTATACTGGATACGAGCCTACTAGCATGAGAGCTATTAGGGCAAGGTATGTGTTGGAATTTGCTAAAGTTTTTGAAACTTTGATTGGAGCTTCTATGAGTAAATGTATTGGAATTTTGAAAATTTTGAAACTTTGATTTTTGTTATGTTAATATGTGTGGATGTTGCTATGTAAAGTAGCCAAATTTGTAGAGGAAATTTTGAGTTTTTGGGAAAATAATATAGTTATTTCGAGTCGAGGGAACAAGAAAGACTAAAAATTTGATTTTGAGCAAGTAATGTATTGGAATTTGGAAACTTTGATTTTTGCTATGTTAATGTGTGGATGTTGCTATGTAAAGTAGGCAAAGTTTTGAGTTTTTGAAAAATAATATGGTTAATTTGAGTCGAGGGAACGAGAAAGACTAAGACTTTGGTTTTGACCTTCTCAAAAAAAAAAAAAAAAAGAAGAAGGAACCTTATAGAAATAAATTACAAAGCTATAATAGCTTTTGTAGAGTA
>NW_027069682.1:879605-1067634 GCF_002906115.3 Quercus suber | reverse complement strand
AAAAAAAAAAAAAAAAAAAAGACTTTGGTTTTGGGCAAGATATGTACTGGAATTTGGAAACTTTGATTTTTGTTATGTTAATGTGTGGATGTTGCTATGTAAAGTAGCCAAATTTGTAGGAAATTTTGAGTTTTGGGGAAAATAACATTAGTGGAACTAGTGAAAAATGATATGTCAATTGAGGTGACAGAGAGTATGGTATTGGGCAGAATATGGATGGCATAAAAGAATACATGATGTCAATTCTAAATAATGACGGTAAAGAATACATGTGGCTTGATCTTTTGTGGGTACTATTACATAAAGTAGGAAATTTTGAGTTTTAGGGCAACTAGTGTACTTGATTAAAGCCGAGGAAACAAAGAATATGGTAACTGTTTGAGGTGATAGAGATTATGGTTTTGGATTGGATGGAATGGTAGAAAAGAGTATATGTGGTTCACTAACCCCTAAGTTTTGGGGTGAAGGCTTGGTAGTTATTATTGTTGTTGATGTAGGGAAAGTGGGAAACTAGTATGGTAAAAGTTTTTGCATTGAATTTTATTTTAGTGAGCATATAAGCTTTGGGATCAATGCTTTGTTGCTGCTGTTTTTGTATTTGTTAGTGGTAGAATCTGGCTATGCAAACATGTTATTAGGAAGGTATGATTTATTAAGCTTGATAGACAGTATAATGTTAATTAACTTTGTAGATACATTATTCATTAGAAAATGTGGAAAACCGTAAATGGAAACTGTTGCTAGGTAGGTTATAGGAACATTGGAAAGTAATAGGAACATTCGATTATAGCAGCTGAGGTTCTGGATCTCGTTGGCATAGGTTAGGCTGAATCTGACTTTGGTTTTGGTTAACTTGCATTTGCACATTTGATGCTGTTCACTACTTTGGTTTTTTTTTTTTTTGGATTACTAATGAAAATTTATTGATCAAAATAGAATCACCCATGTACTTCGGGGGTGTACTTGGGTGATAATATTGTTTATGATATCTGGTGGTTAGTAAGTCTTGAAATAGTTATTGAGTTCTCCTTATTGTGGTTCCAGATAGCATAATAGAAAAGAATTCATGTGGCTTGATCCTATGTGAATATTATTACATAAAGTAGGAAATTTTGGATTACTGACTTGGAATTTTG
The DNA here is from genome assembly GCF_002906115.3 of Quercus suber. Lineage (NCBI taxonomy): Eukaryota > Viridiplantae > Streptophyta > Magnoliopsida > Fagales > Fagaceae > Quercus > Quercus suber. The sequence continues at coordinate 1,066,498 of NW_027069682.1, read as the reverse complement.
AGTTTTTAGGGAACTAGTGTACTTGATTAAAGTCAAGGAAATGAAGAGATATAGGAAGACCTAAAATAACATTAAAATATGGCAATCCTAAAGGTTTGGGGCTAAGGTCTGGTTGTTGTTGTAGGGAGATCAATATAGTAAAAAAGTTTACATTGAATTTTTGTTTATTGGGCATCCGAGCTTTGGAATCAAGACTTTGTTATTGTTTTGTATCCGTAACATATTTTTTAACCGGTAAATTCTTTCTCTAAAAAGTAACAAACCCTGTCATTAAATTTCATAATTTAATGATATAAGCTATCCTTATAATGAATAATAATATAGTAATTGTAGATATAAAGTGATTCAACAACATGTTAATTAGTAGAAATGTATAACTTTTAACTTGATAGACGGTATAAGGTTGATTAATTTCTTAGTTTTTTGTTTGTTTATATTACTTTGTGAAACTACAGAATTGGTGTTTCTACTTATGTGTATGGCTCATTGTTGCTAGTGACTTGTAGAAGGTAGGAGGATTATTGATTATGCTATATGGAAAAACTTTAAGCAGAAACTCTTACTAGGTAGGACTTAGTGCGAACATTGGAAAGTAATAGACCATTCGTTTATAATAGCAGCAGAGGTTTTGGATTCTGCTGGGGGTAAATTTTATTAGAATTAGGTTGAATCTAAATTTGATTATAGTTGACATCCATTTGCATTTGATGTTGTTCATTACCTTGTGATAATATTGTTTATAATATCTTGAGGTGAAATATTTATTGAGATCCTCTTATTCTGGTTCCAGATATAACCCTATGTCCAGGCTAGAAGCAGAATTGATCAGCTTAAGCGTCTGGGTCACAGTGTAGATAAGGTCTGGCTGTACTAGTTTTAAACTTACATGTTATCGTTTAAAAGTTGATGATAAATTCATAAGTAGACAGTCCATTTTCTAATTAGTATGGGTATATGTTTTCAGGTTGAGTTCATCTTGATGGGTGGCACTTTCATGTCACTGCCAGCAGATTATCGCGATTACTTTATACGGAATCTGCATGATGCTTTATCAGGACACACTTCAGCCAATGTTGAAGAGGCAGTTGCATACTCTGAGCATGGTGCCACAAAGTGCATTGGCATGACCATTGAAACGTGAGTTACTATACAAGTTTTTTGATATGCGAATATTTGATTTCACTCCCATTTTGCACTTGGTTTTAGTTGTGTTCAATTTTTATTGATTCCCAACTGGTCTGTTTGATTGAAAAAGTTGTCTGAGATAATTGTTGTCACCAAGGAAGTTTGATATGAGAGCACATCTTGATTCTTATCCAAAAACCAAAAAAAAAAAAAAACAAAAAACAAAAAGCTTTTGCAGAGTAACCTGGCCTTTCTTTTATGTTGTTTTCTCTCTTGTAATTTTCATTTTTTTGTTGTAGGTTGTTGCACACATGATGCCTGATCTTCCAAATGTGGGGGTTGAGAGGGACATGGAAAGTTTCCGGGAGTTCTTTGAGAGCCCTTTATTCAGAGCAGATGGACTTAAAATTTATCCTACACTTGTAATTCGTGGAACAGGGCTTTATGAGCTTTGGAAAACTGGCAGGTATGATGTTATTGTCCATTATGTGTTAGATCTTCTCCCCCAGCCCAAACCTTTTCAAGTGGTGGGGATAATTTAAAATACAGGGCCTTAAGGAAACCATATTATTAGATCTGAAATCCAGGTCTCAAAACCCAATACATGCTTGAAAAGAAAGACTTGCGTTGCATGAACTCGTAGTTGTGTCTTGTTTGTTGTGTTGGGAAATTTAATTATAGAACTCTCTTTGTAGGTATAGAAATTATCCACCTGAGCAACTTGTGGACATTGTAGCTAGGATACTAGCCATGGTACCCCCATGGACACGTGTTTATAGAGTTCAGCGGGATATTCCCATGCCCTTGGTTACTTCTGGGGTAGAAAAAGGAAATCTTCGAGAGCTAGCATTAGCTAGAATGGAAGACCTGGGTTTGAAATGTCGTGATGTTCGAACACGAGAAGCTGGAATTCAGGTAAGTGGACAAAATTATACTTTTGTAAATTTTATACGCTATGAACTGCAAAAAATAAAAATAATTGTAAAACTTGTGATGATTTTAGGATATTCACAACAAAATTAGGCCAGAAGAAGTTGAACTTGTCCGTCGTGATTATATGGCAAATGAAGGTTGGGAAACATTTCTCTCATATGAAGATACACGCCAGGTATTTTGGAATGCCTCTCTCTCTCTCTCTCTCTTTCCCACTTGGGTGTATATGCATGCATCTAATCATTTCCCTACTTTTAACACTAGCATCATTCTGTGCTTGTCACTTACCAAAAAAAAATCATACTGTGCTTGTCACATTCAAATATGGCTGGTTGCTAGGAATTAAATATAAACTCCTTAATGATTTCGATGCTGTCTAGAATGACTGAGCTGGTCCTTGCATTAGCAGCTATTTCACTGCTACATATTTGGCATTTACATTAGTTGGCTTTGTTTGCTATGGTATGATCTTGTGGAAGCAACTCTTGCTTGCTGAGACATAATGTAACCTTGTTTTTTCATTCTTTGGTTGGACTTCCCTTGATTTCATTCTCTGGTTGGACACAGGATATTCTTGTTGGATTGTTGCGGCTGCGGAAATGTGGCAGGAACACTACTTGCCCAGAACTAATGGGGAAGTGTTCTATTGTTCGTGAACTCCATGTTTATGGTACTGCTGTTCCAGTTCATGGCCGGGATGCTGACAAGCTACAACACCAGGTAGCACAGAAACCCTTTTCATTATCTATTTAGTGATATTTAAAAGAACATTTGTTGAAATTATTACCGATGAAAATGGCCTACGTAAGATAAATGTGTAATTTACAACACCAGGTAAGACAGTAAAGCTTGATGCCAATATTATTTGATCTTCAAAATCTTTAAACCTGGAGAATCTGTGTGTTCTACTTGCCTTTAGTTAGGTCAATAAATTTCAGTATACTTAATGTTCTATTTTTTATCCCAACAAATTTGCTTTTTCGCTTCTCATTCTTCTCTTGACTTCCACAGGGATACGGTACCCTTTTGATGGAGGAGGCAGAGCGGATTGCACTCAGGGAGCATAGATCAACAAAAATAGCCGTCATTTCAGGTGTAGGAACACGACATTACTATAGGAAATTGGGCTATGAGCTTGAAGGGCCTTACATGGTGAAATCTCTTGCCTGACAAGATTTATCATGCAATGTAAAAAAATTTTGTTTCCTATGTTTGGAATTAGTATTAATTTATTCATGCAATTGTGTGAGTATGCTCAAGTCTTTCACAGTGTTTTCCTTTATGTTTCAATTTTCGTAAGACCAACGTAATTTTGTTTGTGGTGCACACCACTATCAGCTTCTTTTGATTACTTTAAAATATATGGCCCGTCGTTAAGATCCTAGGCAATCAAAATGTAGCTTAAAGACCAGAAACCAGTAGTCACAAAAGATTAGTGTTGGAATTTTGCTTATCGATTTCAGACAATGGGGTGTGGCAGTTAGCCCACTTGGAAGACAACCCTATTAAGGGATCTAGATGATAATAACAGTATGAGGTTAAGACTAAATGACAATATATGAACCCTTGTCAAAGGTATGTCCCAAGGAGTGAACAGAACATGCCTAGATTATGAAATTGGTCAAATAAGAGGACATAATTTCTCATATGTTTTTTAACAATTTTTTTTTCTTTTAAATAGATACAATAGCATTTGAATTATTTGTGGAATCTATTTCATGATAATTACTCTTCCATGATAATCACTCTTTACTATTAGATCAAGACACTAATGTTTTATTTTTTTGTCGGGTGGTGGAACTTTACTAGTTGAATTAATTTAAACTCACACCTAAAATATGGGTAAGCTAATGATGTGCCAAGAGACAATTACCCAGACTTGGGGGCTTGATTCCAAACCCAATAGGAACTTGGGATTTGAACAGTTATATATACAACTCTAAAGCAATAAGCCCAATAGAGCGAGCAATGGACCACATGAGAAAAGGCAAGATAACAAAACTGTCATTTTTGCAAAATAATATCTTTTTTCCAATTATTTTACTAGAAAGATTCTTTTCAAAGTTATTTAGTAAATTAGCGAACTTGATTTTGTGAAAATCGAGTTTATAATCCCTCTTGGGAAGAATCAAATCATTAAAGAACAACTACGATGGGAAAAATCATATCATATAAATAATATTGATAATTCTTAACAATGTTTCATTCTCAATCTTAATTATAAATTTAGCTATTCTTAATAATTGAAATAAAACACAAAAATAAAATATTAAGCATTAAACTTGATAAATAAAATAGAGAAAGAAATAGTCACAGTGTTGTCATGAAGAAACGCTACAGAGAAGCCACATGTGGCTGCTTCTACACGCTACATGTTTAGTCCTATAGCCTCTACTTCTTGGTAAATGAAACTCAATTTTTACAATATTAAGTTATATATATATATATATATATATAATTAGAGTTTGTAAAAATCGAATTTCATTTGCTAAAATCTTGATGTTTGCAAAAATTGGACTTTAACAAGTCAAGTTCCATAAAGATAAAAAAGTCAAGTTCCATAAAAATAAAAAAAGTCAAGTTTCATGAAAAAAATTTACATAGAACTAAATTTGCTTAGTATTAGAGTTCTAAAAAAAAAAATGCTATTTTATTGATTACTTTAAAATATATGGCCCGTCGTTAAGATCCTAGGCAATCAAAATGTAGCTTAAAGACCAGAAACCAGTAGTCACAAAAGATTAGTGTTGGAATTTTGCTTATCGATTTCAGACAATGGGGTGTGGCAGTTAGCCCACTTGGAAGACAACCCTATTAAGGGATCTAGATGATAATAACAGTATGAGGTCAAGACTAAATGACAATATATGAACCCTTGTCAAGGGTATGTTCCAAGGAGTGAACAGAACATGCCTAGATTATGAAATTGGTCAAATAAGAGGACATAATTTCTCATATTTTTTTTAACAATTTTTTTTTTCTTTTAAATAGATACAATAGCATTTGAATTATTTGTGGAATCTATTTCATGATAATTACTCTTCCATGATAATCACTCTTTACTATTAGATCAAGACACCAATGTTTTATTTTTTTGTTGGGTGGTGGGACTTTACTCGTTGAATTAATTTAAACTCACACCTAAAATATGGGTAAGCCGGTGATGTGCCAAGATACAATTACCCAAACTTGGGGGCTTGATTCCAAACTCAATAGGAACTTGGGATTTGAACAGTTATATATACAACTCTAAAGCAATAAGCCCAATAGAGCGAGCAATGGACCACGTGAGAAAAGGCAAGATAACAAAACTGTCATTTTTGCAAAATAATATCTTTTTTTTAATTATTTTACTAGAAAGATTCTTTTCAAAGTTATTTAGTAAATTAGTGAACTTAATTTTGTGAAAATCGAGTTTATAATCCCTCTTGGGAAGAATCAAATCATTAAAAAACAACTACGATGAGAAAAATCATATCATATAAATAATATTGATAATTCTTAACAAAGATTCATTCTCAATCTTAATTATAAATTTAGTTATTCTTAGTAATTGAAATAAAACACAAAAATAAAATACTAAGCATTAAACTTGATAAATAAAATAGAGAAAGAAATAGTCACAGTGTTGTCATGAAGAAATGTTACAGAGAAGCCACATGTGGCTGCCTTTACACGCTACATGTTTAGTCCTATAGCCTCTAGTTCTTAGTAAATGAAACTCAATTTTTACAATATTAAGTTATATATATATATATAATTAGAGTTTGTAAAAATCGAATTTCATTTGCTAAAATCTTGATGTTTGCAAAAATTGGGCTTTAACAAGTCAAGTTCCATAAAAATTAAAAAGTCAAGTTCCATAAAAATAAAAAAAGTCAAGTTTCATGAAAAAAATTTACATAGAACTAAATTTACTTAGTATTAGAGTTCTAAAAAAAAAAAATGCTATTTTAACACATCAAAAAATTACTTTATATATTTTTTTAATCACTTCATTTAAATACTATTTATTTATTTATTTATATTAGTTAAGAAAGATATTTTGTATGGAAGAGAGAGAAAGTTTGAATAAAAAAATAAAAAATAACAAATAACACATTTGTTAACATTACTATGGCGCCAAACCTGGTAACGTAGGCTTGTTATCAAGTAGGGGTAATAAAAGTGATTGGATTTATGTTAAGTTCATTAAGGTAAAACCTTCAACATTGGCGAAGATCCTCGGCCCATGGGTTAATAGGCCAAACCCCATCCCCCAACTATGCCAAAAATATAAATTGATAAATCAAATCAAAAAAAAAAAAAAAATCACTATGGCGAATGTAAATTTAGTGCTCAACGTGTGGAAATTTTAATTTGAAAGCTGCTATTTTTGCTTCATATATAAATTTTTATGCTCTTAGCTTTAGCAGCTATTGTCACCCAACGCAAACACAGAGACACACAATGATGCTCAAATCAACGTTCACTCCTTTTTTCTCAATCTTTCCCGCCAAACCCAGAACTCCAAAACTGTTTCATTACCGCACTATAATTATAACCAACACTTTCACGCCCAACCCACCAAGTGTTCGACAAAATGCCTCATCCAACACCCTCACTATCCCTCCTCCCCAACTTCCTCCTACTTCGGCATACATCCACCTACCCTTCTGCCGAAAGCGTTGCCACTACTGTGACTTCCCAATTGTCGCTCTCGGCTCTTCTTCTAACCAAACCAATGACGACGACCCTCGAATCTTAAACTATGTACAATTACTCTGCCGAGAAATTAATGCTACAAAAGTAGAATATATCACCAACCCACCTCTCAAAACGGTGTTTTTCGGGGGTGGTACGCCTTCACTAGTGCCACCGAGGCTTGTATCTTCGGTTCTCGAAGTTTTGAGGTTGAAATTCGGGTTGAGTTCAAATGTTGAAATATCTATGGAGATGGACCCTGGGACCTTTGATGCTAAGAAGCTGAAGGAGTTGATTGGGATGGGAGTGAATAGAGTGTCTTTGGGAGTTCAGGCATTTCAACAAGACTTGTTGAAGGCTTGTGGGAGAGCACATGGTTTGGAAGAGGTTTATGAGGCAATTGAGATTGTTGGGTCATGTGGGGTTGAGAATTGGAGTATGGACCTTATTTCATCTCTTCCTAACCAGACACCTGAAATGTGGGAAGAAAGTTTGAGGCTCACCGTTGAAGCTCAACCTACCCACGTGTCTGTATATGATTTGCAAGTTGAACAAGGCACAAAATTTGGAATATTGTAAGTAATGAAGTCAGTAGTTAACACAATAGTTTTGGGAAATTATACTTCGTTTCATATTAGGTCTTAGGTTTTTAATTTTGTCAATAAAAGTCTCAAAATTTTATCATTTACCTTATTCTAGGCAGTAACGGAGTAGAGATTTCTGGCAATTATTTTCTCAATCTAAGAGAAACTTATCTCTAAATAGAGATTTCTCCTTTTACCCTCTCTATTTAATGGTAGCCAAACTAATTTATGAACAAGTCCTAGATGAAATGCAGAGTTATATCAGTGTCTTCCCATTTTTATCTCTGCTTTGTTGCTACTTAAAATAGCAGAGATGGAAACAGGCCTTAATTTGAAATGACTTCATAAATTTGGGACTTTAATTGACAAAATTAAAAACTTAGGACTTAATTTGAAACATGATATAAAATTTGGGCCTTTTTATCTAATTTTCCCAAATAGTTTTTAGCTTTGTTAATTGTTACAAAGTTTGAAGTTGACCTTGAAGATTCTTGCAGGTACACACCCGGGGAGTTTCCTCTGCCTTCTGAAACACAGTCAGCTGATTTCTATAAAATGGCTTCAAGGATGCTTTCTGATGCTGGTTACAACCATTATGAAATTAGTAGTTACTGCAAGAGTGGCTTTGAGTGCAAACACAATCTTACATATTGGAAGAACAAACCTTTCTATGGGTTTGGCCTTGGGTCTGCTAGTTATGTTGGTGGACTGAGGTTTTCAAGGCCGAGGAAGATAAAAGAATACATGGGATATGTGCAGAATTTGGAGAAAGGGCTGGTGGATTGCTGTGGAAATGATCCTATCGATGCAAAGGACATGGCCATGGATGTTGTGATGCTCTCTCTAAGAACTGCAAGAGGCCTGGATCTGAAGTCTTTTAGAGAGGCATATGGTGGCTCTCTTGTTTTCTCTCTTTTCAAGGCTTATAAACCTTATGTGGAAAGTGGGCATGTTGTTTGCCTGGATGAGCATGGAACAACAGTGAGTGCAGATGAACTCAGTACTGCGTTATTGGATGTAGACAAGATCAGACAGAGGCTGGCTTACATTCGGCTAAGTGATCCAGATGGTTTTCTTTTATCAAATGAATTGATATCCCTTGCATTTGGGGTAATAGCTCCATAGAACTGTGATCATTTATGGGAGCCAGGAGCTCTTTTGAAGTGATCAGGAGCTGTTTTAATGCCTACAGAACCTAGCTATAGAGGGTGAAAGCATTTCACCAGCATCATCCTAGGGTGACCTTCTGTTGAAAGTTTTAGAGAGCCTAAATTGTTGCATCAATAATGAAAATCAAAATTATATACACTAGATTGTTTGGACCTAGTTGTTTTATGTCGGTGTTGAGCTGGAGTTCATGATTCTGAGAACCTGTCCTGCTTACAAACTGGCTGTGCTGCTAAAACAAGAAAATCAAGATACAAGCAAACTGTCTGCTTTGTGGGCATTACAAGGCAGAGCATCATGGGGGATGCACTTACCTTGAAAGCACTACATTTCAGAGCATAATATTGTAGATGCTGCTAATGAAAGAGTATTGTATTTTGAGGTTGAAGAAAGGTTGTTGCCTTAAAAGCGAGTGGAAAAGGTAGTTATCATTCAGTTTGAGATTGAAGGTGCCATAATAGAATTTTGTATTTGGAGATTGATATCAGCAATTGTGGACAGGCATGAAGCATGTGTCAAAGTTTAGGCAGCGCGTAGCTTTAAAACATCCATTTGGGTTTATGTAAAACTAATTGGTCCACTTTGTAGAGGAAGTTGACACCTAGAATGATCCAGTTTTCATCAATTATACCATTTCATGTTGTTCAGCTAATGAGTTATAATTCATATGCACCCTTTGTTTTATAAGAGTAAGGTAGGGGATGAGATCGTTAATTTCAGGACCTACTGGGTATATATGTGTGTGTCCCTTTTGCCCTACTTGCTGACTACACTTTTTGCCCTTCTTTTGGCCCTCATGGTATCTCCAATGTTTGAGTGCTTTTTTCAAGAAAAACAAAATGATGTCTGGATACAGGGGGGATTGGGCATATGACCCAAATTTGTAGGACATTGTGCCATTTCAGTTGTATAATCATCTGTCTGAAAGTCAATGTAGCAGTGCTAGAACTCTTGTAAGACAAATATGCTTTGAAGGGGGCAGAACTAGCATCAATAAAGGGTTTCATTGAAAAGATTTCCATGACAATAAGCAATACAATTTTCGTATATCTTTGGCTCTTTGCTGTTCCATTGACAATTAGATCCTTATTTGACGAAGAAGAGTTACACCAGCAAATGGAAAATTAGCAAGGTTGCCTCCAGATGTAATTCCTTTTCTTTGACTTTCTTGGCGAATGCAGAGTTTCAAAGGAATCTATTGCAATGGGTTGACACAGAGTAAATCTTGTCATTATACTCCATGTTCACCTACTTGATAACTCCAACAGCCTATCCTGCAGCAGAAGAACAATGGTGCTCAGAAATATAAAACCTTTTTCAATGAGCCTACACAATGTTTACTCTTCTTTCAATAAGTGATGAAAGTTTATTGAATAAAGGACCTAGGTATATACTAAATGAAACGGAATAGATGAAATTTACAATGGAACATATCTCACTATGACCCAAAAGATGAGATCATTCAAAGTACTAAGGAAACAATGAAATGTTTACTATCATAGAGAAAAAGATGCATATTGATTGCTCTAGCTTTAACAAATTGGTATCCTAGTTACCTCGAAAGATTACACACTTGGTTAAGGATCATGTCTCATGAAGTGAAAACCATTGGTTTGACTCTTATCCTTCTCTCCTTCCTCTCCACGAGGTTACTCACTTATTAACAACAACAACAATAACAGCAAAGCTTTTTAGTCTGAAAATTATGGGGTTGGTTTTGGATCTTAAGCAAACAAATTGGGATTGTTAACATGTATAGGATACTCATCCAAAAACAAAAAAAGACAATCTAGTCACTGATCCCAGCTTATGGTTTCAATAGCAGCCCCTACATTGTCATAATGTTCCCAAAGGAAGCCTGATACAACCGCAAATTATAGAGGAATGTGAAGATACAACAGCATTATTTTACAATGGTAATTTTTTAACATTCTTATTTTTTGATAGGTAAACCTGTGAAGGGATTCAACCCCCCAGACATGCCCTCCACTAGGGAGGGGGAAATGGCTGTTGGCCTAAAGGCCCTTGGCAGTAATTTCCCAACATTCTCAACTAGCATGTATGCAAATCTGTCTTTTCTTTTTTTCCTTTCTTTTCTTTTTTCCATTCAAATGCTTTATGTACAAAAATGTCAATATTTTGATTGAAACATTTGTCCTGTCAAAACTGAAATAACTCTGTTATGATCCCAAAGGTCATTTGTCTCGAACCTTGACTTAACAATGAAAGGACCATACATTTGTCAACCTAAGCAATCTATTATAGAAGTCTCTCATTTTCTATGAAGTATGTAAATATATTACCAACTATGAGGGTTTTGCTTTTTGTCCAACTTTTGAGATGCGCCTAAGCTCTTGGGTATTCTTCCTCATTTCGCTGCAAAATACACAAAAAAATTTTTAAAAATCATTGCAAAGGCTCATCAAATAGGAACTTGGAAAAGCTGAAACTGGTACCTTTGGTGCAAATAAACAATTAGATAGAAAATAGGGAGCAGCATCAAAGTCAGTATTGCAATAGCCAGGTAGAATACGCTTGTTTCCTTCTGCTCAGATGAAACAGTAGATAGCAAAAATTAAATAGGAAGAAAATATTTTTAAAAATAAAATTCAATATGCCAACAGGATGCCTAGATTATCTTTCTGATGGTATGGAAATCAGGGAGAGATAACATCTATCGCATGAAATTATGAACCCTCTGGCACAGAAAAGTCCTTTTTCTGGCTAATCTGTTTTCATATGACCTTAAAGACTGCTTTGGACTGCTTCAAAGAACAAGCCATCCAGAAAAGCAGCACGAACTAAGCAGGCAAAAACATTTTGCCAAAAGCTTTGTGGAAGGCATGCCAGATTTTTATTTATTTTTTATTTTTATAGGTAATCAAAGATTTACTTCATAAAAAGGACATCTTGTTCACGATGGTGAACACTCTGAAATTAAAACGAATATAAGTACCTCAAGAAGAGATGCGAATAGAAAGAAGAAATTCAGAAATAGAAATACATTGTGTAAAACCCCAAATTCTACCCCACTGAAATAAGGTCCCAACTAGTATAGGCCTCAAAAGGATATTCCCTAAATGGGAAAAATTTCTATTCAAGCAGGAAAAAGGATATTCCCTTATTATGTTAACCAACTAAAATTATTATGAGTAATTACAAACTGGAGGTCTACCTTAAAATCCAAGCTACAGTGGTAAGAGAGTGAAGCCTTACCTTGCCTCCCTTAGAAAAGGGTTTCTGTTTTCCTGAGCAAGTGTGAGCATCACAAAATTGTCGCAAAAACAAATCTACCAGTAAATCAGAACAACACCATTAGAAATTAGCAATCAGATATACTGAAAAGTTTTTTTTTTTTTTTTGAAAAGAAAAAACTTTAAAAGAAATGTCAATAAATGTACAAGGTTACAAAAACAAGACAGAATAGCTTCTTGAATTTTTTTGAAGAATACCATGAAGACGGCTTGCAGAGGGGCCCTGATTAGCAGGAAAACAACTATCGGCAATACTCTGCATGGAATACAGTAGACATAAGCAATGAGAAAACACTAAAATCAACAATGCAAGCAATTAGATCGCTCAAAAGCAACCTCACATAGGTGACGATTTCTTGCAGTAGCTGCAGGGTTGCACTTGGTTTTGGTTGACTTGGAATTCATAACGACATCACAATGCAATGCCCCACATAAATCAGCCAAGCACTTACTGTGACTCTGCATTTATTAATAGTTTGTTAGGAAATGTTAACACAAGTTTTCTGAATGCAAAGACCACAACCCTCAATTTAATATGAAACTAATTTATCATTAAATTTCTTCTTAAAAATGTAATTCATGAATTCAGAATCATGTCTTGAAATCAAAAAAAAAAAAAAAAAACTGGCAAATGCAATATGGCTAGTCTGACGTTAAGGCAAGCTCACAGAATTTAAAGCAATTACACATTTAAAGTAGTATTTACACCATATTAGAATAGAGCCCATATATCATTCATAAATAATTAATTAATTTTTTTAAAAATATAGTTTTATTTCTAATTTTCGATCAGATAATTATGAACCATCAGCATTTTGTTGTCTTTGCCATGAAAATAAACCTTATAAGTTATAGCTAGTTATACTATAACTTAGTCAAAAAAACTAAACAATGCTCAATAAGAGAGGTAAGAAGGGAGAGAGAAAATAATTAGTTGATAAAAGTGTAGGCATGGTCAACTCAACAATAAAATTTTAAATTTTATGATTTACAGTTTTCAATGCATGAATGAATAAATAAATACTAGGTCATAGAGTAATAACAATTAGAATGTAGCGTTCATCACATGGCAGCAATCAAAAGATTGCAGCTCGCAATTAGTGAATGATGCTCCCTAACATATAAAGACAAGGAACCCAGGTCCACATACAACATTCAGTAGATTGTAGTGTCTGTTGTCAAAATGCTGATCAAGAAATTTTTCAGCACGGAAGCTTTTCTTACAGTATCCACACCGCCATTCATTTATATCCACATGAATCTTGTGCAGTTCCTGATCTCTGAATAAATCTTTGTTGGGATGAAGTCTACACTTAATTGAAATCTGATAGTCTTCTCGTTCCACAAATGGCATCAAATACTAAACAAAATGTACAAACAACAAATTATGGATGTCCTTTTAAGCAACAATTTCACATAGTGCATCCTTGTAATCCTAAATAACAATTTTCCATACCTCATCAATTATTTTCCAAGCTGCCCTACTCCTTTCTCTTGAACAATGAACCTCATGAGCATGCTCTTGCTCTTGCTTGAGAGTTCTAAAACATAAAACACATAACAAGATCAGATGACCAAACTTTCTACTAAACTATATATAAAATCAGTAAGTGGGAATAATGAATACATGATAATAGTTGAGAAAACTAATTGAGTACGCATTGAAGCCAATGAGATCTGACTCAAATGACATTCCCTCCTCCCACAAGAACGGCTAGAGGGTCCCACTGTGCATGTGTAACTCACCAATAAATTTTTTTTTATAGGTAAGATAAGGTATCATTAAAAAGACTACAACATGGAAAAAAAATGAGGTAGCCACAAAAATACAAAAGAGACATAAAAGCTATGTACAAAAAGAAAGGGAATCTAAAAACATCTGGAGGGACTCGCTAGATGTGAGTCCCCAAACCCATGACCAATCAAACAAAGTCCCTATAAAAGACTCAAGAAGTTGCTCCCTCAAGCATTCCATATATATATATTTCTTTGAGAGGTAATAAAATCTTTATTGATAAAAAAATTACAATGAATTTACAATAGTAAACTCACTGCAAAAAAAACAGATACAAACAAATTAGTGGGAAAAGCTAATAGAATTAAGGAAATCAGACAAAAAGGCACAATGCATAAAACCCCAAATATGAGACCACTCAAACAGAGTCCTAGTTAGCAAAGAATTCAACACGTCCACAATTCTTTCAATGTCCTCAAATGTTCGGGCATTGCGTTCCTTCCAGGTTAACCACATAAGACAAGGCGGTACCATATTCCAAACATTTGAAGAATGAATCCCCAACCAATTCCACCATGCAAAAAGGAGAGAGACTAATGTCTTAGGCAACACCCACTGAACCCCAAACAAGGAGAAGACTTCACTCCACAAGGTATGGACAAACTTGCAATAGAGCAATAAATGATCCAAGGTTTCCTCATCACACCAACATAGACAACACCAATTAACAAGAGGAAAGTTCTTCTTAACAAGGTTATCTATTGAGAGAATCCCATCCCTAGCAGCTGTCCATAAGAAAAAAGACACCATTCTAGGAACCTTAACACTCCAAATGCACTGCCAGGGGAAAAAAAAAAAAAAAACCGATGGAGCTTCCAATAATGAATTATAAAAAGAACGCTCATCAAAGACACCACTATGATTCAATTGCCAAACGATGGTATCATCACCCCTCCTAAGTATTTTGAATGTCTCCCAATCCTGAAACTCCCAACGAAAGAGTAAGTTCCAGCTTCTATCACCCCCATCAGGTGCAATAACAACCGTATCAAAAATCCTAGCTTCTTTATCCACAGCACAAGCAAACATTTCTGGATATAATTCTTTCAAAGATGTAGGACTAATCCAAGAGTCAAATATCGGAAGAATGCCTCCCCAACCAATTCCTCCACCCAAGCAAAAGATCCTTCACTCTCTCCTATCAAAGAAAAACTCGAAAACCCATTTTTGATTTATTTCGTGATTGGAACAGGGTGATACGCACTGTTTTATATCCTAGGTAAAACTTCGGTTAGTTCCTTAGGTACACACATGGCTGTATTAAATTTAATTTTCCTCGGGAAAAAGCAACACTGTTTGTACTGATCAATGGAGCAAAGTGTTTGAATTTAGTACAGGGAACCTAAGTTACGTCACTTAAGGAACCGTAGCTAAGTTTTGCTCTTTTTCCCTTAGCTTACCAAACGTGTTTCTAACTTTAAAATCTGTTGTGAGTTCTAAAAACATGTTTCTGAAAACAAAAAACTGAAAACATTACTAAGTTGTCTGCCTAATCTGACAAGAAAGAAATGTTACCTTGAACCTGCAAATCCTTCAAAATCCTGGAACAAAAAATAAAAAAAAATAAAAACAAGAAAAAAGGGTCAGCTTGCAACAAAGCATATAGATAGTTTCACGTTATATTTATATACCACTATAAATTGAGTTCCAGATCCATTACAAAACAGCTAATACTTTCACCACCAATATAACAATGAAAACCCAGAATTCAAAATATGAAATTGAAGCTACCCAATAAACAAAAATCCAATTTTGTTTTGTTTTTTTACTACTAGAGTAGTTTGTAATTTCTTTTACAAGATGGCTACCTGGTTTGGCTCTGAAAGAGAAACTGCATAGGCTATTTCTTGAAGAGAAAGAGATAACAATAGAAGAATTGAAGCGATTGCTGTGGCTTTCTTCATCTCTCTTTGGACAGTTTTCTGGGCTTTCCTGAGAAAGCTTTGTGGACTTGGCTAGTTGGCTTTGTTCTCGTGGGAATGTATAAGGTGCGTTTGGTTGCTAAGAAAAAAATGACACTCCAGTCAAGGATAGGGTATTCCTGCACCTATCGAGAATTTGCTAATGCCAGCAAAAATAGAGATGTGTCAATTTTGAGTAAATTATTTTAATTTTCTTTTTCAGGAAGAAAATATTGGACAAAATAAAGTATTTTAAGTTTTTTTTTAGAGAGTTTTAACTTTTAGTATTCACGCCTAATGATAGGTATTCCTGCACCTATTGAAAATGTGCTAATACCAGCAAAAATAGAGATGTGTCAATTTTGAGTATATGATTTTAATTTTCTTTTCCAGGAAGAAAATATTAGACAAAATAAAGTATCTTAAGTTTTTTTTTTTTTTTTGAAATAAAGTTTTAACTTATGGCGTTCACTTCTAATGATAGCTCTTTATCATCAAATCAAGACACTAATCAGTTTTTTGTATAAGATGGGATTGAAATCCAGATCTCTTATTCAACCATCAAAGATCTAACTCGAACCCACAACTTAAGTTCTTCACTTAAATTTAAATTATATGGCTTTACGGACTGATATAATATAAAATGTATTATCTAGTGTAATTTATTGATTAATGTGGCAAATGTTAATTGAGGAAATTAAGTATAAAGAATACTTAAATTTTGTCCAATAAGTATTTTATTAATTAATTTTTTTTTATATAGAAAATAATATCAGGTCGTAAGTGGGAATTTTTTATTTATAATTTTCTTATAAAAAATGATATGATATAATTTCCTTATTCAATTGTAATCAATTTTATGAGTTGATTTAATTGGAACCTATATAAATGATATATTTTTATGTGTTAGAAATGAACAACCCAAAAATTTATAAACTTAAGAGCTATCTCACACACATTGCTTGTAACACACTAAAATCAAAGCATAATCATAATCTAAATTGAATTCAAATTAACTTCTAATTATAGTCTAATTTTGCATCTAACATATATTTTAGTAGGAATGAAGAGATAATCATCTCACTTATTTAGGAATGACCACCTCTTCATTATTATTATTTTTTATTGTTAAATATTTTCTCACTTAAGCACGAGTTACAAGCTAATTTAATTAGAAAATATAACAAGATATTTAGATGATATTTAATTTGTTTACTTTCCTTATCTTGGTTCTAATCTAATGGAATAGGTGGCAAGCACCATTTGACTTTTTCATGTTTATTGATTAAATCCCAGAAGTATTTTATTTTTTATTTTTTATAATACCATAAGTATATGTTAATCTGCTAAAACTTAAATTCACTTCACACTTGGTATAATTCTTTATAATGTTATATCAAAATATTTAGTAAGTGGTGAGTTTCGATTAACTCAACTGATAAAGAATTATCATCAGAAACAGATACCATAAGTTGAAACTCTCTAAAAAAAATATTTAATAAGTTTTCATTAAAAAAAAAAAAAACTAATTCATTGTTAGATAATCCCTATATCACTATTGTGCTCATCAAATATCAAAAAAATTGAAGATTAAGAATCATCTTATCTAAGGAATTAAGTAATTTTCAGAATTATGAATTTTTAGATTTAAAAAATGACTGAAAAAGTTTTGGATTGAATATTGAATAATAGCATATTGATATGAAATTTAGCTTCTTCTTTTTTTGAAAAAGGCCTCTTCGTTCATTCAGATAAATGCAACAAATCATTGAACAGTGCTTCTACAACTGGTGGAGGGGTTTCCTCCAACCATATCATATCCTCCATTACATTTTTAGCATGCCTAGCAAGTCCGTGTGCCACTGTGTTATCCACTCCTCCATCCAAACACACCCTAAAAGAAGCCCGTCTAAGACCTGTTGCAAGCCACTGGATATCATGCACAACGTGACCAAGCCGAGACAAGTCAGGCCCACCATGTGAAAGTGAGGCCATAGCTGCTGCTGTGCTGCGTTGTCTCCCTTGATAACCAGCTCAGAAAATCCTGCATCAGAAATTTAGCTACTTTAATAATTAATATAGAGATTATAAAAAAAACAATAATAATAAATAAGCATATTGAGACATTCATCCATCAGTTCATTTAATAAAATGTTGATATAACTGAAAGTAATTGGCATCTGACAAATGGCAAAAGAATGATATCTTATATGAGTAATGTAATAGATACAAACTTAAAAAAAAAAAAAAAAAAATTAATTGCTAATGTAGTAAGTGGTTATTAGTAAATGAAAAAATAAAAAAAAAAAAAAAAAAAAAAAAAAAAAAAAAAAAAAAAACTAATTCATTGTTAGATAATCCCTATATCACTATTGTGCTCATCAAATATCAAAAAAATTGAAGATTAAGAATCATCTTATCTAAGGAATTAAGTAATTTTCAGAATTATGAATTTTTAGATTTAAAAAATGACTGAAAAAGTTTTGGATTGAATATTGAATAATAGCATATTGATATGAAATTTAGCTTCTTTTTTTCTTTTTCTTTTTTTGAAAAAGGCCTCTTCATTCATTCAGATAAATGCAGCAAATCATTGAACAGTGCTTCTACAACTGGTGGAGGGGTTTCCTCCAACCATATCATATCCTCCATTACATTTTTAGCATGCCCAGCAAGTCCGTGTGCCACTGTGTTATCCACTCCTCCATCCAAACACACCCTAAAAGAAGCCCGTCTAAGACCTGTTGCAAGCCACTGGCTATCATGCACAACGTGACCAAGCCGAGACAAGTCAGGCCCACCATGTGAAAGTGAGGCCATAGCTGCTGCAGTGCTGCGTTGTCTCCCTTGATAACCAGCTCAGAAAATCCTGCATCAGAAATTTAGCTTCTTTAATAATTAATATAGAGATTATAAAAAAAAAACAATAATAATAAATAAGCATATTGAGACATTCATCCATCAGTTCATTTAATAAAATGTTGATATAACTGAAAGTAATTGGCATCTGACAATTGGCAAAAGAATGATATCTTATATGAGTAATGTAATAGATACAAACTTTAAAAAAAAAAAAAAAAATTAATTGCTAATGTAGTAAGTGGTTATTAGTAAATGAAAAAATAATTTTAATTGTAAGGCTAAATAAAAATTAGTAAAAAATTGGCCACAACAATATTATATAAAAATATTGTAAAATAATTTATAACTGTAGAATTAGCCGTCTTATATTATTATTTTGACTTTTGAGTGGGTGTTTATTGTTGAGTTGGATTACCCACTTTTAAATGCTGCTAAGATTAGAATTTCTTTGTGATGTCTTATTTCACTGGCATATTAAAAATGGAAAAATATTGGATTAGATTGACAGTTGGCTAGAAGTCAACCAACCCCAAACAACCTAGACTATAGTTCATTAGTTGGAAGGAAATCAGTATAATAATATTGGACCAAGATTGCTAGAGAAATTATTGAAACCTTTGACAGAAACAACAAGGGACTAGACAAAGCTTGTCACTTTTTTTTGGTCAAAACTAGGTAACTCACAGAACTGGAAACATCACAGATGACTTGATTTTGGGTCGTACAAGGAGTCAATGTCTTAGTTATGTATTTTCTTGTTTTGCTTCTCATTTTTCTTGTGTTTTATCCTGTCTCTTTTGTTTTTGTGGTTTTTCATGGGGTTCTGCTTGGCTGTGTTGCTGCTGCATACCTCTTCCTGAATAGCATATGAGAAAATCATTCAAGGTTGCCAATGTTTTTCCAGGTATATACTATCACTCCCTCAAGGATATTAAGGCTCTGTATTAAACATCCTCTCTCTTCCAAATTCAATCATACTTGATCGCTTTATCCCAATAGAGGATTGATTTGTCATGTGTTGTTAAGATGATCAAAGATTTAATCTTCTTAAAATGTTGAGAAAATTTGTAATTCATGGGATCAGTTTGTCATCTTCTCTAAATTCATTTGACTCCATTCCTTGAAGGAGTGTGTTGTCTTATACTTGTATTCTTGTATGTGACAAATGATCTTTTATTATTTTAATAGCTCATTCTTTCAATCGGTGTATAAACAAATGGTTATTTTTTTTATTTAAGATTTTCAATTGTGGTTTAGTTTAACTAATTAATTGATTTAGTTGCTGGCCAAAAGGCTATCATTGAGCTGATATTGTAGGTACGTTATACATACTTAAAGACCATATAGTATGGAGGATCATTGAAAAATTATATATCACTACGAAGTTGGTTAGCTTGCTTTCAAAACACAAATTCACTTTGCATAAAAACATAGTTTTATTCAATACTTGTCCGTGTACAATGCAATGGAAAAGTATAAAGAAATCAGAAACAATTTTAGAGTTTATTTGCTCATAACTTATGCTTAAGACGACAACAATCAAACCTTAATCTTAAAATTTTGGGATCGGCTATAGCTCAAGCTCTTCTGCACGAGTTGTTGGACATTCATTGGGGAACATAGATGTATGCCATTGAAGCACTCTGTAGTCTGTAGCAATAACCTTATTTGTTGCATCAGAAGGGTGTGTTCCATCAAAAAATACATGTGAGCTCCTGTCTTTGCAAGGTGCTTGGTTTGGAATACATGACCCAAGTTGTGTAGTTGTACAACTTGAATTTCTTGAATCTTGAAACCCTATAGAAAGTAGGATTCAAAGTTATAAATGTACTGGACACATAAATAAATAAATAAATAATCAGACTACTTTTTTATGCCTTTGCTTGCTGTGAAAACAAAGAAATTCAAAAGGTGAAGTTATTAGTTTCTCTACGTCCTAATTAATAACAGAATATGAGTTAGCATTCTTGCTCCTCACATTTTCCAACATATTCTCAGCAAACAAACAGATTTGTAAAAAAACTTACCATAGTGAGTAGGAAGGAGCCTTGCGTAAATCCAAAAGCTTTTGCAAGAACAAACTTTGAGCCTTAAGGAAGGAGCCTAATTCATTGAGCTTTGCAGCAAGCTTGGCATTGTAAATAGATACCAAAGAATTGACTTGATCAAGGAATCTAGTTTTTGGTGGCATTGGTTGAGGTGTGTTTAACATGACTGGCAAACAACCTATTGCACCAATCTCAAACACTACAAAATTCCTTGCTCCCAACATGCGATATAACTAGGATTTTTTTGCCCTTTAGTTGTTTTTACTAACAAATTTGTTATGTGGCCCAAAAGCAAACTATTTAGTTAAGTAGCATCTCTAGTCTTTAAACCTCGGCTTTTGAGTTCACTAAAAGAGTTCCAAGAGGTGGCAAAAGCTGATGTGGAAAAAATTCACTTGATCTCGAGATGCTATTTAACCAATTAGTTTGCTTTTCAGCCACATAATGAAATTGTCAGTAAAAAACAGCCCAAATGGAAAAAAAAAAAAAAAAAAAAATCCATATAACTATGTCACTCGTTTCCTTAAAAAAAAAAAAAAAAAAAAAAAAAAAAAAAATCCATATAACTATGTCACTCGTTTCCTCTTTTAATTGTACATACATATATGCATAACATTGTACCCAGGTCATGAAAATAATTGAGTTTCCTGTAAATGAATTCCCATTTAATTAACAAGTTCAGCAAATTGTTCAGGATTGTAGGGCAGAGTAGCATTGGGACCCTTAGGTGCGAGATAATTTGGTGTATAGCAAATTTTGAAACTTTTAGGGACAAAATTTATATAATAAAAAAATCCCAAAATTTAAGGGTGTGTATTGCAATTTAGTCTAAAACATTTCGTATATCGCCAAGAGAAAACAATTTTTATTTTTATTTTTATAATTCAATAGTTACAACAATAAATATTTACAACAATAGGGGATGAGACTTTAAACACTAATTCTTCTTATAAAGGAGAATAAGCAATATCACCCAAGGAAAAAAGACTTTAGGTTAAATTTAGGTATCGTTAATTTTCCTTTTCCTTTAGATACAATGTTCATTAAATAAGACACAAACTAACAAATTATCTTCTCTCTTTTTAGATTGGTAGATGGCGGGGGAGGGGAGGGGGAGAGAAAGAGATGTGGTTTGAACCATGAAAATGAGATATTATAAAGAATGTTATTACCACTAAACTATCACTTAACATATAAAAAATAAACTTCAAAGCTAAATTGTTTCAGATACATATATATTCACAATATAGTTTTAGAAAATCACAGTTTGACTATTTTATAAGTCTATATTAATTAAAATATCATAATTTATAAGGAATCAATTTGAGACTAGTCTAACTATTAAAAACCGTTATATACGTGGAATCTTGACTTCAAATAAAAATCATGAAATGGCTTGTGCATTTGGGGGAAAAAAATTAACACAATGCAAATATGTTTTTTTTTTTCTTTTTAAAATATCACTTATTATTCACATAAATAGCTTTTAATTATTTAGATTGGTTTCTAGTACTTGCGTGCATGAATGTGTGTGTTGCTTAATAAAATTTTGTCTCCCTTGGCATTAAATTCTGGCTCCACTACTAATATTAAAGATGTTAAGGTGTTTTTCACTCACTTTATTGACATAATGTTGTTGCTTTATATTTTAAAATTTCACCGTTGCGATTTTTGTGTAATAAAAATAGTGTCAAGTTAGATCTATGCGAAGATGATATAGCTTCTACCATAACTTACTACCTTAACAAATTTATATCATTAACATTATTACAACATTTTTGGGACAAAGGTTTTGTCGTTACAGTAGCATCATCAATCATCATGACATTTTCTCTCTCCAAAGTTGTGCAAGGCATTAAGAATCCATTATTCAACTAGTTTATTAATTTAGCAATTTGCACAAAGGCATAAGCGATCACAGATATACTTCTTTTTAAAATCTCCAGGTAAACATCTTCATCACTTGCTTACAAGTTCTTGGATGTTCAGTGAACCACATAGGGCAGTACCATTAAAACATTGACTTGCAATAATACTGTATACTGCTTCTGTTGGGTGAATTGCATCGAAAAAGACTTGTGATTTCCTGTCTTGGCAAGGGGCTTGATTTGGAACACATAGCCCCGATTGTGAAACAGAACAACATGGGTTTAGTGAATCTTTTAGCCCTGCAAAAATTTAGATCTTTTAAGTTACAAATGAACAAAATATATCAACAAGTAAAGTATATACAATTTAAAAAAAAAAATGATTATCTCTTTGGTCATTGAAAAAGCTAAGGCCAGGAAAAAGGAAAGAATAAATACATCATTGGATTTTGAGTTTCTTCTCTTCTTATCAAATAAAATACAAACAATAATAAACCCATGGTCTGAAAAATTTAATATCAACTATAATTCATCAACAAACTAATTAAAGGGTGAGTTTCAGTTAGTTCAATTAGTAAAGTCTTTAATAGTTGAATAAGAAATCTGTGGTTTAATTCCCGCTTACACCAAAACCAATTAGTGTCTTGGTCGAGTAATAAAAAGTTATCATTAAAAGTAGACATCATAAATTGAAATTTTCCTTAAAAAAAAAATAACTAATTAAAGTCGATCACATAAGTAATCTTCTCAATGTTGACCTTTTTAAATAATATGTTTTTTTTTTAACAATTTTTATCAATGTTTTTTTATACTTGTCTTTTATCCCTATCTTTTTTATTCCATCGGCTTGAATCAAATCACAAATTTTTTTATATGCATTAATTTGTCTCTTTTGTAGATAATTAGACTATCTCAAAGACTATATATTATCCTTTTATTAAAAGAAATTATTCCTATCATATGTATAAACGAAAATCTTTATCATTTATTTGAATTTCCACATATCCATCGTAATGTACTATAATAACCTCATGATATGCTCAATTCAATGAATATTTTATATACAAATTTTTTATCTCAATTCTTATAAAAGTGGTTTTTTTTTTTTTTTTTTTGAAAGAGAAAGAAAGGAATAGGACTCACCGTAACGGGTAGGATTTGCCACCAGATCATACATTAATTGATACCTCTTTGCCAGAGCGAATATAGCGCCTCTAACAGTTTTGGCCAAATTTTGAAGCTCTACTTCAAGCTTGTGATTGTAAGTAGATATATAAGAAGTTAATTTATCTGAACATTCGTTCTTTTGTTTTTCATAGAAAGCTGGTTCACAACCCATGGCGTCAATCTCAAACACTAGAAACTTTCTAGCTCCTACCGTATACAAATCCTGCACAAAATCAAGACCATGCACGCATGATTATATATATGCTCAATTCAATGAATATTTTATATACAAATTTTTTATCTCAATTCTTATAAAAGTGTTTTTTTTTTTTTTTTTTTGAAAGAGAAAGAAAGGAATAGGACTCACCGTAACGAGTAGGATTTGCCACCAGATCATACATTAATTGATACCTCTTTGCCAGAGCGAATATAGCGCCTCTAACAGTTTTGGCCAAATTTTGAAGCTCTACTTCAAGCTTGTGATTGTAAGTAGATATATAAGAAGTTAATTTATCTGAACATTCGTTCTTTTGTTTTTCATAGAAAGCTGGTTCACAACCCATGGCGTCAATCTCAAACACTAGAAACTTTCTAGCTCCTACCGTATACAAATCCTGCACAAAATCAAGACCATGCACGCATGATTATACATGAGGCTATGTCTCATTTTTAATTCTAAATTATATTCCCCTCGCAGTTGGTCACACGACTCACACGTATTTTTTTTTATAAAATAATTTAAATTTTAAAAAATTGTACACATGAAATATTATAATTGGTGAAGTATAAAATGAAATAATAAAAGCAAGACATTGAATTTTTACTCCTAATTGGAGAGAATGGACTTACCAATATTTTACTTCCGAGTTCATCTACAATGATCTCAGCGAATTGTTTCATATTCCACTTGCTGCTACTATTGTATTTAGGTGAAAGAAAATTCTGGGTATAATCATTTCTGCCAATCACAACAAGAAAAATAGACTTTGACAAGTAGTCTTTGAGCTCATCTGGATTACCAAAAAGTGTTGGCAAATACTCTTGAGCTGTCTTCTTAAACAACTCAACTTGTTTGTCCATGCTTAAAAATACACCCTGCATGATATAGCCAATAGAAGAAATAAAAAAGGATTTTTAGTTTTTAAAAAACATTATATACTATATAATAAAATTTGAAATTTAAAAATGCTCAAAAATATATATTTTCTCTTCGCTACACTTACGTAGTTATTCTTAATAAAGATTTGGATAAATTACGTATAGTTTGCATATTATAAAACATTCACGATAAAATTACATATTATACTAGTTTAATTCTAATATCGAGCAAAGCACAAGCCTTAAAAAAAATAAAAATAAAAAAACCGCGCACTTTTAGACATGTTACAAAATTGCCAAATGGAAAACAAAAATTGAATTTCTTACATGATCAACAGTGCTAGTTTCAGGACGGATCCCAGCTGGGCCAGATGCATAGTTAAATCCCTCAGTGTGTTTTTCTGTCTGATTGAAAAGCAAGTATGGAGGAGGGACTTGTAATCCAAGCCATTGAGCTGCATTTAGATCACAAAGTTAATAAGATTTAAGAGTATTTATCATAAAAAATTTCAACATTGCTCTAGTTCTTACATAAATGATAGCATCCATCAAGCTATTGGGGGTTTAGGGTACTTCTTAAACAAAATTGACTTCTTCGGATTAAAGAATCTCTAAACAAATCCAATCCATGGTGGCTCTAAAAACCAAAGAGATGGATAGAGTAGCCTAATGAAAGTAGTATATTTTGATTCAACTATTTAAATCATTATTCAATAAATTATTAGAATTAAACAATTGTTTCTCACATTCTAAACTCAATTGAAATCTAAATCTTAAAGGAAAATGCTAACGAATGCCCTTAGGACAATGATTAATAATCCATTTAGAGAAAGATTTATGGGAAAAGAAAAAAAAAAGTAATTAATGTTTTAACAGTTTTTTCCATTTTCCAGAAAAATGGTGTTAAAACTTTCCTAAAATAGATTATTAACCATCACCCTAAAGGCACCCATTAGCATGACACAATCTTAAAATACTAAAATAAATCAAGCTAATAAATTTAAGCCAAGTCTCAAACTCACAAAAACACGTAATTTTCAAATTATTAATAGTGTGAGTCAGGACGAGTTACATTGAAAATTTTATCAACTCAAACCTAACTTAACCCGAGTTTCCCAAATAAATAATAAACCAAATCTAGCCCATCAATCCATGACAAATTAACCCAAAACATTGGGTCAATTCGTCGTGTTAGTGCCTTGGAATAATTTGAAGGCACACTGCTACATCAAGCTATCCCAATTATGAATTTTACAAGCATAAATTCTCAACTTATTTTCAAAATGAACAAACTGATACTAGGATACTTGCTTGTTTGATTTATGTGTAGAAATTTACCGTAGAAATCAGCCAATGTAAGGCCATTTGTGACCCTGCCTGTTGTTCCATTTGGAAAATCTATCCCATAAGGTGCATAATTTGCTTTTGCATCTGTGTTTAGAATATTATCATTGCCAGATGCAACAAATGAATCTCCAAATACGTATAAAGCTGGTGCTAGCGGTTGCTTTGCCTCAGACTCTACTATACAAAAGAAGAAGAGGCAAACGACAACAAAATGCATGAAGATGAAGGTCCTGCCCATTTTTATTGCACTATTCTGAGATTTTCTCTCTTAATTTTTGTTTTTTTGGGATAATATAATCAGAAGATACAGGGAATAGGATAGGATGGAGTAGGAAGACAATTCTCTCTTAATTGGTTGTACAAAAATGGTGGCTCTTTATGGCCTTTTTATAGGCTAAGCAGTCAATACTTGATAGGTCGGTCACTCTGGGGTACCCCCAACTACAGCTAAAGTCGACTTAAAATAGCATAACCAAAATTGGTCTATTTATTTTGTCCTTAAAAAAATTAGTCTTTTTTTTTTTTTTTTTGAAACTAAAATTAGTCTATTTAAGGTGGTCATTAATGACCTGACTGAAATACCAATATACTTATGGAAAGTTCTTTATGATTTTTGCAAATGGTTGACCAATATGGATTTACAATTATATTAAAATCTGACTAAATCTAGTAATTATTATTATTGTTGTTGTTGTTGTTGTATTTTTAAATTGCATACTTTTGTTAGTTCATAACCCAAAATCATTTGACCCTTTTCTCTCTCTCACAACCCTTAAGAGTTAGGATGCCAATAATTTCTTGCGGCGATCTAATCATTAATCGGTGCAAAACATAGAAAAGTTTGAGACAAAAAAAATACATATGATGTACAAATTTAATTAATAAGTAATAGTAAATAAAAAAATTTAATTAGAGAATCTGTATAAAAATAAATTAGCTAATCTAGTAGTAATAGGGGGAATGAAATGTAAAATTTTTTTTTTTTTTAAGTATTCTTTTTATTCCCTCATTTAAAAGTTTTTTTTTTGGGTTAAATGCTTTGTTTAAAATTTTAATTTTTCTCATAAGCCCATTTTTAATCCTTGAAAATGGAAACTGGAAGAATAGAAGGGAATGAAAAACAATTTATAACTCTTTACTGAAGTCCTAATAATACTTTTTTATTATTATTAAATGCTTGTACTCTTTAAAGAAATAATAATACTTTTTATAAAAGGAATTTCTTTGTCCATGACTCCACTCTTGACCCTAATGAAGTGGTCCTAACACTAATAGGAATAAGAAATAAATAAATCGTCAGTGAAGGATTTGTCATATCATAATTATTCATCAATTTTGGTTTTGAGAGAGAGAGAGAGGGTTAGTTAGTTAGTTAGTTAGTTTTGTGGAATAATGAAATGGAAACAGAGAAAAAGAAAAAGAAAATTGATGAAAGAGAAAAAGAAATTTAAGATAAAGGAAAATATATTTTTTTATGGAGATTGAATTCTCCGTTTAAGGGATACTCATTATGGTTGTAAAATGCATTTTTTTAAGGACAAAGTTTGGCTACAAAATCGATTGTACCCTTAGGCTACAAACTCACTCAATATCTTTTTATTGAAAGTGAATTTTGACAAATCCACAATTGGATTGCATCTTCTTCTTATATCCTCCGTGTTTGCAAAATTTCAAAAAAATGAAAGATCAATAACTATATCATCAATAAATTTTTAAATTGCAAGTTTTTGTAATATAAAATTATGCATAAAATATAAGATTATAGATTTTATAGTAAATGATATCCGATTGACACAAAAATTGACATGTGCATTAAGAGCGTAAAGAACATGTAATTCAACGGTTAGATTTTCAAAATATGCAGTAATATTTATTTTATTAAGTGAGTTTGTAGGCTAAGGCTATAACCAATTTTGTAGCTAAACTTTGTTCTTTTTTTAATATAGTCAAAAAAGGAAGTATATATTCTCTTATTTAGAAATTTGTGAAATGCATTATTAGAAGAGATATCAAAAACACAACCTAAATTAATTAATATCAACCAATACATATATGGTTGTTTGAGGGGTTTCTTTTTTTTAGGAAAGTTGTTTGTTTGATAATAATTGATTTCTTAATATTATAACACGTAAGTTCCTTAAGGCATGTGAGTTCCAGTTAGTTCAACTGGTAAAATTTCTTATGGTTAAATAAGAGATCTGAAGCTATCATCAAAATCGGACGTCATTGGTTAAAACTCTCTAAAAAAAAAAAGAAGTTCTTAAGGCCACGCAATTTTACATCTTAATATAACTTTTAATTCTATTGTATACTTCAATATCCCAATAGAATTTTGACACATTATATTTTTTTAAATAATATAATATATGTTTCACCATTATAGTAAATGCTTAATAATTGAATATTTATTTCTATATGCAAGCTTAATCGTAAAAATATTTATTAATAACTGTCATAATTATCAATTTTTATATTAAAAAAAAAAGGATTAAGTTTAGTTATAAAATCAGTTGTAACCTTAGGTTACAACCTTACTCAATATTTTTTTATTAGAGGTGAATTTTGATAAATCCACTGTGGGGGGAAAAAGGCCTAGCTCAACGTAATGGGCCGAAGGCCCATAGGAGGGCTATTTTGCAACCGAGAAGAAGAAGATGGAAAAGGCAGGGCCCGTCTAGAAGTGGGACCCTCAGAAGGAAGAATTATCACAATCCAAAGAGGATATCTCCTGTCCGAAGAGGTTGTAATCCTCTGACGCAATATTATAAATCAATTGAATGTGTGAAAGGCCAAAATGACATTCCGAGGATTCCACCTTATCAAGATAAGCTCTGAGTATGCTATGGAACAATAAGGATGGAAAAATATCTAAGGGGAAAGCTGCTACCACCGTATTTAATGCACTGCAGCAACTTTTCTGACCGCATTTATGTGGAGAAGACCCCTGAACAGTGCATCCTAATCTACCGCCACTCACACAAAGCTAAAAGAATTTGCCTGACGTGACATGTACTCAAGCAAACTCATGGATGAGAAATAAGTGGACGATGGAGATGAGGAGAAGAGTGACAATATAAAGGAAGGAAGCTCCTAACAAGAGGGGGGAGGAAGAGAGCTTGATTGTAACCCTAAGATTTTTGTTCATCAGATAAACAATAGTGTAGCTCTTCGGATTTTCAGATTTTACGTATAAATTCATGTTGGCTTGTATTTGAAAGTTGTGATCCATTATTATCAATCCCATACTTAACCTAACTCTTTCACCCATACTCTACAAATTAATTGTTTTTGGGCTTGGGCCACAAATATCAACCCTACATCCACCATTGGAATACATTTTCTTCTTATATCCTCCATACTTGCAAAATTTCTAAAAAATTAAAATCAATATCTATGTTATCAATAAATTGTTTAAATTGCAAGTTTTTGTAATTTAAAATTATGCATAAAATATAAGCTTATAGATCATATAATAAATAATATCCGATTGGCACAAAAATTGACATTATATATATTATAAGAGCATTAAGAACATGCAATTCAACGGTTAGATTTTCAAAATATGTAGTAATATTGATATTTTTAAAGGAATTCATAGCCTCAAGTTACACTCAATTTTGTAGTTAAATTTTATCCTAAAAAATAGAGAAAATCATATTATGCTATATTTTTCCATGTATTGCTTATGTGAGAGAGCATGCATTTTCTGCCATGTGACTCATTCTTTATAGTTATCTTCATTTAATCTTCCAACTCACCAAACTTTGCATTTATGTCAAAGTATTACTAATTAATTGTCAAAATATTACTAATTAATTGTAATGTTATAATGGGATAATCAATAAATGTCATTTGTGCTATGTATTTATGTCAAAGTATTACTAAAAAGGTAAGGATTTGCTACAAACTAAGTTGCAGCAACTCCTGCAAAAATACACATGTGACAAGTAGCCATTTGGTGTAAATTTTAATCTTGACATGGAAGTTTTCATTTAAATCTTGCCTTATATAGACACCTGTCCAGCCTTATATTTAAATAAAAACTTCCATGTCAAGATTGAATTTTTCACCAAATAGCCACTTGACACGTGCACTTGTTAAGACCCTGTATAGATGTTGTAATTGGGTTGGTAACAAGCTATTGGATTGATTGTAACTTATTAGGATCTATTATATAGATAAGTTGGTACAGTTAGGATGTGGTTGAGGGAAGTTAGTTAAGTTGGTTAGTTATAATAATTAATTGAAAGTAACTGCCAAAAAGCTATAGAATTAGCTATTTTCCAATGCATTGCTTATGTGAGAGAGCATGCATTTTCTGCCATGTGACTCGTTCTTTATAAGTATCTTCATTTAATCCTCCAACTCACCAAACTTTGCATTTATGTCAAAATATTACTAATTAATTGTACTGTTATAATGGGATAAACAGTAAATGTCATTTGTGCTATGTATTTATGTCAAAGTATTACTAAATGGGCAAGGATTTACTGCAAACTAAGTTGTAGCAACTCTTGTAAAGATACACACGTGTCAAGTGGCCATTTGGTGAAAATTTTAATCTTGACATGGTAGTTTTCATTTAAATCTTGCCTTATATAGACACCTATACAACATTATATTTAAATGAAAACTTTCATGTCAAGATTGAATTTTTCACCAAATAGCAACTTGACACGTGCATTTGTTAAGACTCTGTATAGATGTTGTAATTGGGTTAGTAACAAGCTATTGGATTGGTTGTAACTGATTAGGATTTGTTGTATAGATAAGCTAGTACAATTAGGATTTGGTTGAGGGAAGTTAGTTAGGGTGGTTAGTTATAATAACTAACTGAAAGTAACTGCCAGAAGTTATAGAATCAACTATTTTCCCATGCATTGCTTATGTGAGAGAGCATGCATTTTCTACCATGTGACTTGTTCTTTATAATTATCTTCATTTAATCTTCCAACTCACCAAACTTTGTATTTATATCAAAATATTACTAATTAATTGTAATGTTATAATGGATAATCAATAAATGTCATTTGTGCCATGTATTTATGTCTAAGTATTACTAAAAGGGCAAGGATTTGCTTCAAACTAAGTTGCAACAACTCTTACAAAAATACACACATGTCAAGTGACCATTTAGTGAAAATTTTAATCTTAATATGAATGTTTTCATTTAAATCTTGCTTCATATAGACACTTGTCTAAGCTTATATTTAAATGAAAACTTCCATGTCAAGATTGAATTTTTCACCAAATAGCCATTTGACACGTGCATTTGTTAAGTCTCTGTATAGATGTTGTAATTAATTGGGTTAGTAACAAGCTATTGGATTGATTGTAACTGATTAGGATCTGTTGTATAGATAAGCTGGTACAGCTAGGATGTGTTTGAGGGAAGTTAGTTAGGTTGGTTATTATAATAACTAACTGAAAATAACTGCCAGAAGCTATAGAATTAGCTATTAGAGGACTTGTATCTTGTACATCAGATTCATAATAGAAATAACAGAAGTTTCATTGATCTTGATTCTCTAATTCTTCTCTCTAACTCTTCTCTATCTTAAGGAGGACTGGTTCCCTCGAAGCAACTACTCATAATTCCCTATTCCACCATTAATTCCCACCATCATTATGCAGGAGTTGCTGCAACTTAATTTGCAACAAATCCTTACCCTTTTAGTAATACTTTGACATAAGTATAAGTGCTTATGGGGTGTGAAGGTAAGGGCCCGGGTTCAAGTCTCCGGGAGGGAACTTCACACACATATACACTTAGATTAGGCTAGTGTAGAATTTCTATCTTGTATTAAAAAAAAAAAAAGTAATACTTTGACATAAATACATAGTACAAATGACATTTATTTCTTATCCCATTATAACATGACAATTAATTAGTAATATTTTGACATAAATACAAAGTTTGGTGAGTTGGAAGACTAAATGAAGATAATTATAAAGAATTCACATAGTAGAAAATGCATGCTCTCCCACATAAGCAATGCATTTTCTCTATTATTTTAGGATAAAATTTAGCTACAAATTTAGGTGTAACCTGAGGTTACGAATTCCTCTAAAAATATCAATATTACCACATATTTTGAAAATCTAACCGTTGGATTGTATGTTCTTTACACTCTTATAATACATATGTTAAATTTTATGCCAATTGGATATTATTTACTATATAATCTATAAGCTTATATTTTATGCATAGTTTTAAATTACAAAAACTTGCAATTTAAACAAATTATTGATAACATAGATATTAATCTTAATTTTCTAGAAATTTTGCAAGCATGAAGGATATAAGAAGAAAATGTATTCTAATGATGGATTTATCAAAATTCACCTCCAATAAAAAAAATATTGAATAAGGTTGTAATATAAGGCTACAACTAATTTTATAGCTAAATTTAATCTTTTTTTAAAATAAAAAAAAATGATAATTATGGCAATTACTAATAAATATTTTTACGATTATGCTTGCATATAAAATAAATATTCTAGTATTAAGCATTTACTATATGGTGAAACATATATTATATTATATTTAAAAATATAATGTGTCAAAATTCTATTGGAATATTTAAGTATATAATAGAATTAAAATTATATTAAGATAATGATATGTAAAATTGTGAAGCCTTAAGAACTTATGTGGTATAATATTATGAAATCAATTAAACTCAAACAAACAATGGTAATAAATGTGTAATAATACCTGTATGGGCCCGAAGATACGCTAGGCCCCTTAGGGTGGTGGAGTTGGTTGTTAGGCCCAATGCCATTAATTTGTTTAGAGTAATGGTTTCCATGGTCACTTTTAATGCAGTCTTATGATCCAAACGTTGTGTTTGAGATGAAAATAGCTAAATAAATTATTCATATAAGACCAAATTGGGAATTAACACTTCCTCAAATCTGGCCGAAGAGCCAATGTTCGTATTGAGTTCAAGTATTTTAGATACAAGGTTTCCCTACACAGTTCTTCTGTTTTCTTTCAATTTCTCGTCCCCTAATTTGGAGGGGTTTCCTTTCCTTATATAGTCCTTTAGATTGCATCCTAGCCCTCCACTTGTATAGTTAGGGCCTTCCTTTGATGTTTGTCCCATCAAGGCTTGTTGGAGGTGGTAAAATGTGCTGCAAGCTGTGAGGTTGCTGTTCATGGGTCATTCTTTCTTTAAGGCGGCCATCTGAGTTGGTACAGTGTATTAAATGCAGAGATGATGGCTACTTTATCTAGATATTTCATTTCTTCTTTGCTCACACATTTCTTCCACCTTCCTCGATTTCTTGTCTTATGGTACCATCAACTTACTTGGTAATTCTCGAGGAATGCTTGCTCCTTAGGAGGTTGGCCTCTTCATCTATCCTCCTCGGGCTTGAATCTGCGGGTTGGGCCAAGATTGATGTGCAAGTGGGCCTTTTTCCTCCTCGGGCTGGGCCTACAGTTTTTATTCCATACTCGCCTCACCCCTCCTACAATACCATAGGTAATACTTATGCTTAAGTTTGAGGAAAATAATTAATTATTTGTCCAATCACTTAAGAAAGAAGATCAAATTTTTAATTATTTTAATTACTTTTGTTTTCTCTTTTTCAATAACATGTATTTAATATAATTGAAGTAGATTTCATAAATATAAAATGGACTATAAGATAATTTCTTACAAAAATTTTAAAAGGCATAGTACATTACTCAAGGCATTGGCAAGTATATAAAAAAGCAAAAAACTTCGTGTAAGAAACTGTGAGGTTCTTTCATATGGCGCATTTCTTAGGATTCTCTTCATTTAGTCTTCCATTTTTCCAAACTATGCATTTATGTCAAAATGTTAATAATTAATTGTAAATGCATTTGTTATTATGTATTGATTATCTTAGTATACTAATTATATATATATATATATTATATATTATCTCTTTAGTGTTATTTTTCCATACTTCCTTAGCACTATTATATAATTGAATAACAAGACAAATTAAGAATACAAAGATAAATTAAAAATTTTCAATTCCATAAAAAATTAGTACAAGAAGAAAAGTTTTTTTTTTTTTTTTTTTTTTTTTTTTTTTTTTTTTTTTGAGAATGTACAAGAAGACAAGTTAAGGATTTAAAGTTAAAGTAAAAAATTTTAAACTCAAATTGAAACTAAATAAAATTAGAACATACATTTTATACTTCATTTTTTTTTTTTTTAAAGAGTCTTTGAACACATGCATAACACGTGATTTATATAAAATGAATTCAATAGTTATTTTTATTAAAAGGTTTTTAAAAATAATTTATTTTAGAATAATTATTATATTAAAAAATGAATGGATTTGTAATGTGGCATTCTTGCACATATCTAGCTGCTTTGTTAACAATTGAAACAAAAGCCAACAAGAGAACAGGCAAATCTATTAACAAAAGCTATCAGTAATAGAAAAAATAATTGTGCCCTTGAATTAGTAAAAAATAATTAAATATTCTTTTACTGAATAAATAGTTAAATATTTATGAATTCCCTATGTCATATGTCCATATTTTTAAATGCATTAATTTTAATAATATATCTATATATTATTAAAACTAGTGTGTAGCCTCGTGCTACCGCACGAGAATTGATATATTATTAATAATGAGTTTATTCATGTTTAAAAGGCTCAGTTAAGTCTAAATTCATATTATTAACCAGAAAATTTTATTAACAAAATTAGCAGTATATATATTTTACACAGAAAGATGAACCTTAGTGACAATGTTTATCCAAAAGATCCATTCACACTTTTGAATCTTCAATCTCCATTGGTGATTGAAATTTTTGTAGCTTAAAAAATTTAAAATAAAAAAAATAAAAAATAAAAAATAAAAAAGCCCTCAGAGTTGTACTCATTTTGTAGTTTTACGATGGGTCATTTTGTAACATGATAGGCATTTGTGTGAAGAAAAAACCTCTAAAGTTCCATGGTTGATAAAAGAAATTCTCTCCAATCTCTTTTTATAGAGAGATGGGTTTGTGCGTGTTTTTATACATCCTTCATAGTTGTATTATCATGAAGCAGGTCCAATGGATTTAATTGGTACTACTGATTCCCAAAGCATGAGTGTTTAATATGTTATTAATTTCATTTCATTGGCTTCTACACATGACAGCAAAATTAAAAATAATTAGATTGTACACGTGTATAGTAAAATTGGACTCCAATTTCAGATTCTAATTGAACAATTGGAATGATAATATATGATAGTAACAACAATAGGAAAATTCAAATAAAATTTTGATTAAATTGTAACAATCTAAAAAAAAAATTCCATAGAAAGACAAGGTGGAGTGATCCACTTCAAGAAGGGGACCAAACTTGCGTAAATATAGAATAATAAATCTCTCTCGGGAAATTTACATTGTTCATAACTTTTACCTTCACTGAAAATTTAAAAACATAGTGACTCACATTTGCCATCCAGACATCTACAGTCAAGTCCTCTCCAATTCGTGTGAAATTCCATTGATCACTAAGTTCCTTTACAGACTACAAAAAGTATCATCCATCGGTCCACAGTAATTTTTCTTCATTGTTATAGGTGCCAAACTGAACAAAAAGCCAAATATAAGGATAGTGAATTTTAAGCATAATGTGCATCTAATCATATATTAGCAATTTATAACAAATGTAAAGATGCAAACTTTGTAAGTGAATAGTAAACAAAACTCAGTGTCAGAACCAAGAAGAAAGCACTTTAATCCAAAACTTAGTGCAAATGTAAAGATGCAAACTTTTTAAGCAATTTATAACAAAGATGCAAACTCTGGCTTTGCTATCTTTTTGGAAATTATGCAATGTACCCAAACCAAGTTCTTATCACCGATATTAATCTCTTTGGTTTTCACGTTTGACTGCAAAATCAAGAAAAAACTTAATTAGCACAGTAACTCACTTGACCCGATACATAGAAGTGGTTTTAATGAAAATGAGTCCACATACATTTATCTTTTTGGAAATTATGCATTGTATCCAAACAAAGTTCTTATCACTAATATTAATCTCTTTAGTTTTCACGTTTGACTGCGAAATCAAGAAAAAACGTAATTAGCACAGTAACTCACTTGACCCGATACATAGAAGTGGTTTTAATGAGAATAAGCTCACATACATTTAGCCATATGATGCAAAATTCAACTTCAATTTTAGATTCTAGACACATGGCACAAAATTAGAACTCTAATTAGCAAGTAGACATGGCACACAATTAGAGTTCTAATTTGGAATTAATTCCACACTCTCTCTGCTTCACCTATTATTATATATATATAGATTCCCTGTGTCATATGTTCAACTATTAAAACCGCTTCATGTGAATTGTACGTGGAATATTTGACTTCAAATAAAAATCAGAAAATGGCTTATGCATTTGAAAAAAAAAAAAAAATTCTAACAAATTAACACAATGATTTTTTTTTTTTTTTGTTCATTAAAATGCCGCTTATTATTCACATAAACAGCTTTTAATTATTTAGATTGGTTTCTAGCACTCATGTGTTTGTCACTTATAAAATTGTCTCCCTTTGACATCAAATTCTAGTTCCAACACTAACATCAAAGGTGTTTTGCTCACTTTATTGACATAATTGTTGCCTTATATTTTAAAATTTTAGACCAATATCATCTTTAAAAAATATATATTTTTAAAGCCTTTTCAGGGTGACATTTTTGGTAGGTTTAAGGACACCATTTTCACAATTATTGACGTGGTTTGTTGTGACTTATTTATGATAAAAATTGTATCAATTAGACCTAAATGCGAAAATGATATTACTCTTATCACAATTTACCACCTTAACAAATTTTATGTCATTAACATTATTAAGATATTTTGGGACTAAAGTTTTGTCGTTATTGTAGCATTATCGTGACATTCTCTCTCTTTAAAGTTGTGCAAGGCATTAAGCATACATTCAATTTATAATATATATATATATATATATTCTTGTTGGAGTAGAGAAAAAAGAAAAGAAAAGACTCAAGGCCTTAGCCCTTGCAACAAACAGCGACCAGCCAACCAGTTTATTGATTCACCAATTTGACAAAGGCAAAAGAGAATACACATACACTTCTTTTTAAAATCTCAAAGTAAACATCTTCATCACTTGCTTACAAGTTCTTGGATGTTCATCCCACCACATAGGCCAGTACCAATAAAACATTGAGTTGCAAAAGCAGTGGCAAATTTGTAATGAAAGCAAATCTGGCTTCAAATTTTTTTAAAAAAATTTGGGTTAAACCTAAGATATAGTCCTTCTCAAAAAAAAAAATTAAAAAAAAAAAAATGATGATATAGTGTCATACATAGGGATGGCAATTTTGCCTTGCCCCGCTTAACCCACCCCTCCCCGTTTCGCCTCACACGGGTTTTCTTCACCCCACAAAGGTGGTGGGGCAGGGATGGGGCAAGATTTTAACCCCCATCATGGGGCAGGGCGGGGATGGGTTTAGACTTTTTAGACCCACCTCGCCCGCCCCTCCTCGTCTCCACCCCGCCCCGCATTACTAAGGGTTATAATTGTAAATTTTTTATACCCTAAAACCCTACTATTTAAACAAACATATCAATATTAGCTTATTTTATTCTACCTAATGTGGTTATCTACCTTTATTTTGTTATGTGTTATATTATGAGATTTTTTTTTTTTTTTTGGTGATTGTCTTGTTAAACACTTGGATATATTATTTAATTTTTTCTAAAAATTGATTAGATTTGATGGGATAAATTTAGTTGTAATTTCAAGTATATTTTTATTAATGAAATAGGTTTCATTAAAAAATTTATACTAATTGTAGGGCAAATTAATAAAAAGTGGAGTTTTGCAGGTTGGGGCTGGGCTTCACTGGCCCCAGGAGGCAAGGATGGGATGAGAAAGTTTTCCCCGTCATGCGGGGCGGGCATGAATGGGGCAAGACAAAACCATGAGGGGCGGGGACGAAGACCCCATCCTTCGGCCCAACCCGCCCTGCCCCATTGCCATCCCTAGTCATACATCAAGTTACTCAATTAACTCATCAAAAAAAGAAAAGCTACTCAATTAAATTTAACACTTGGTTGCATTAACTAATAAGAATATTGTTATCTTTTCTAAGAATAATGAAATTTAATAAACTTAATCTAGTCTTATGTCTTCGTATATGAATAATTTAAAGCACATTTAATCATTATGTATTAGTTGTAGAGTGAGACTCAGGAATATGATTTTACAGAATCTGCCAAACCCTTCGCTGAGTTTCATTCTCAAATGCCTCTAAAAACTGATGATTAAGTTGTGATAGCTCAATAATTTAAATGTTTAGTGAATAATCAAGGACTTTTGTCATGAATAAAAGCTTTCTATGAGAATAACAAACTAAATGGATAAAACACCATTTGATCAAAATGCAATATGTAGTACAAATGTGATAAAATCTGTAGTAAAAAATTGTGTAAATTTTTTTTTGCTTGTACAACATGTCCCAGCAAGCCCAAACTATACTAAAAAGAGATTAACAAAAAATAAAGGAACTAAAAATAACAATTTTGTTTTTGAAAGCCTTTAGTTCGAGAAGAGAGAGAGAGAGAGATAATAAAAGTGCGACGATGCTCTTTTATTATTATTATTTTGAGTTTAATGTAATTTTTCAACTTGAATTTATCTATTGTTAGTGAGATTACACAGGAATGAATTTTTAAGAAATTAAAATTTAGGATTTAAAAATAAGTAAACTGCTAAGTTTAGCGTGTGCTAATTTTTAGAAAAAATTGTATTAAACGTGAAGAAGTGCTACGTGCACAACATTTTTACAATATTTTTCACAACAAATCATAGGTGATTAGTTGTTATTGGTTCAAATTACATGCATGAGTAGGGCTGTCCATGGGTCGAGCCGGGTCGATTTTGGACCCAACCCGGACCCGACCCATCAGCGTCGGGTGGGAGGCGGAGGGACCCGAAACCGACCACCGGCGACCATCGGTTGAGTTGATTACAGGTTCGGTGATGATCGGGTCGGTTCGGTCGGTGGAGAGAGTCACCGAATCCTGCAAACATCACCGGGAGCTTCAAAAACTTCGCCGGAATTTGCAAAAACTTCGCCAGAATCTACAAAAACTCACTCCATTTGCACCGAAAATCACCGAAATCATGAGATCACCACCGCATCTGGACGGAGAACTCGAGATCTCCACTCGATCTGGGTGGAAATCGCAAGATCTACACCGAATCTGGGCGAAGAACTCAAGATCTCCACCGGATCTAGGCATAGAAAGGGAGATCTCCACTAAAACTGGGCTGATCTGAGAGAGAAAATGAGGAAAATCTCGTGAAATCTACCTATTCTTCGATCGGGTCGGTCGGCTTTCGGTTTGGGTGGCAGTGGGTCAGGTGGTTCCGGTGAGTCGAGCGGGTCCTGGACACCCCTATGCATGAGATATATTCAAATAGAAAGTGTGCTAATTTTTAGGAAAAAAAAAAAATTTATCTAGTAGTTTTTTTTTTTTTTTTGAATTTTGTTGAATTACAATTTTAACTCTATTTTTTATTTGTTAAGAATGAGGATTATCTAATTAGTTTAGGGATATTTTTGACATTTTCCAAAACCATAACTAACTTTTTGAATTCTCTTAATATATAAAGATAATGAATAATGATATTAGTGCATTTGCTATTTTGGCCCCAACAATGCAAATATAAAAGGCTATCAATTTTACACATTCAATATCAAAATCACCTACGTCAGTCAAGCTAAAAATGTGTAAATTTACAATATTGCTACAGCAACTTTGTAAATTTACACTAACACTATTTATTTTGCATATTCATTCTATACATATCCCGATGCTGAAGAAAGAGAATGGATAATGATTATTTTGTGTGAAGAAAGAAAAGCAATTAAAAAAATCAAGAATTTTTTTTTTTTTAATGTAATGTAGTATAAAGTAAATAATTTGATCTGGAATTTTTTGAAAACGAGTATTTAAAATAGAAAAAGTAAGTTCTTATATTAAAACTAGACTTATCACACGTGCTATGCACGTGCAATAATACTCTTTTGTATTTATTTGTTCTTTTGTTAGTGTTATAATGTTTAAAAATGATATATAAATAACGATGTGCTTTATTTTTAACTAAAGAGATAAGATAAGGTAAAATAATGTTAAAAATGAGATAGAGATAATGTCCTAAGTTTTAGGCTGAATGGAGAAGATAAAGGAAAAAACCTAAAATTTAAGAACAGTAAATTACTATTTTAACTAGTTTGTGTTTGTTAATTTAAAATTATTTAACTAAGAGATATGGGTATTTTAGAGAGTTTAAGAATTTGTGTGAGGGTATTTTAATACACAAAATGTTGAAACACAAATAGGAAATCCTATTAATAAATTACTAGCCTCATCACACACACTTCACACACACTCACACGTGCGATGAGAATCTTTTTTTATAAAGTGATATATAAATAATGGTGTGCTTTATTTTTAAAGAAAGAGATAAGATAAGTTAGAATAATGTTAAAAATGAGATAGAGATAATGTCCTAAGTTTTAGGCTAATGGAGAAGATAAAGGAAAACACCTAAAATTTAAGAACAGTAAATTATTCTTTTAACCATTTTGTATTTTTTAATTTAAAATTATTTAACTAAGAGATAGGGGTATTTTAGAGAATTTAAGAATTTGTGTGAAGGTATTTTAATACGCAAAATGTTGAAACACAAATAGGAAATCCTATTAATAAATTACTAGCCTTATTACACGCACTCCGCACATGCAATAAGACACTTTTTTTTTTTGAGTTTAATATAATTTTTCAATTTGAATTTATTTATTGTTAGTGAGGTTACACAGGAATGAATTTGAAATGAAGTAAATTGTTGGATTTAATGCGTACTAGTTTTTAGGAAAAAAGAAATGTATCAAACGTATGTGAGATATGTTTAGATAAAGAGTATGCTAATTTTTAGGAATTTTTTTTTTTCTTTAGGGCCTTGGAGCAAATGAAGCCTTTCTTCTTTCTTCTTGGTCCACTTTGGCTTTTGGTCTTGAGCTCGCTTTTCTTGGCCTCTGGCTTGGCTTTTTCTTGGGGTCCTTGCCTTTTTCAATACTTTAGGCCCTTGCCCTTGGCCTGGTCTCGACCCCTTTTGCTAAGTACTTTTAATCTAACAGGCAAGCTGCCTGTTTCATCTCTAAGCCTTGGACATTTTGGCATAGGTTGAAGCCCTTTCATGAAATTGAAGAGTCGGTCCTCTTCTGTCATATCAAAAATGTGCAAGGAGAACTATGAAAGTTTTTTTTTTTTTTTTTTTGAGAAAGAAACTGATGGATTTTATTAATAAAATTCAACTACATCCAATTGTAAAATCGAATCAATATGAGATGGGACATCTTCCATCCATACTTGAAAATCTGGTATGCATAATGCATTTTTAGCTAGACTATGAGCAACCCCATTGTTGTTTCTCTTCATGTGAGAATACAACAATCCTTCTCTACGAACATGTGAAAACCTAATACAATGAAATAAACTTGCAAAACATTTAACATCACGACTAAGTAAACCAAAGGATTCCAAAGACTACGAATCTGCATTCAAAGCGTTCATTGCAATCTTTGAAACTCCCTCTAGGGCGACATCTTCCAAACTCAAATCAGCATCAAACTGTAAAGCCTTCGATATAGCCAAAGTTTCAAGCTCTATGACTGTTAAGGAGAGAGGGATGATTCCGACCATGTGTGCCAAGCCTTTTCCTTGGCATTCTCAAATGATCACTCCAATCCTTGCCCTATCTTTTTCTTGAAACATTGTATCGATATAA
The DNA here is from genome assembly GCF_002906115.3 of Quercus suber. NCBI lineage: Eukaryota > Viridiplantae > Streptophyta > Magnoliopsida > Fagales > Fagaceae > Quercus > Quercus suber. The sequence continues at coordinate 1,024,845 of NW_027069682.1, read as the reverse complement.
TTGATACCCGAACCCTCCACAATTACATCAATAGTCGATCTCCACACTATGAAAGTTGGCCTTCACATACTTGCGTGGGTAGTTTTTGTTATTGTTTTTTAATTTTGTTGAATTAAAATTTAACCCTATTTTTTTAAGAATAAAAGTTTATAGCCCATGTTACATTGGGCCATTATTAAAGTGCATTATCCTTGGGCCCAATTCAAAGTCCTCCCGCCAGATTTCTGGGGCATCCAAAACGGTTCGTTTAATAAACATAAAAACGACACCGTCAAAGGCCCTAACGCCTCGTTTATATTTGCTCTTACTCTCTGCATTCAGAGCTAGCCGCAGTCTGTGAAAATGGGGAAGAAAACGAAGAAGCCCGGAAAAGGCAAAGAGAAAACAGTGAAGAAAACAGCCAAAGCTGAGGAGAAGAGAGCTCGCAGAGAGTCCAAGAAGCTCTCTCCCGAAGATGACATCGATGCCATTTTGGTATTCATTTTTGAATTCTTGTGAAAATTGTTTAAAATTTTGCGATATCTTCTGTTTGTTTCACTGGAAAATTTTTGAGAGAAAAATGGGTCCTGAAGCTTTTGTGTGTTGAAGTTATATTGGGTTGGAGTTCAATTTTGGGACTGCTATGTTATATGTTTAGAATTATCAAATTGTGTTTTATTTTGGAGATTATTTTGTTTGTTTCAATGGATTTTTTTTTTGAGAGAAATTGTGTATTGTAGAATTATATTTTGGTGGGAGTTGAATTATGGGACTGTTATGTTATATGTTTAGATTTAATGGGTTTATGTCAGAAAGAGATTTTATGTGTCAAATTTATGATTGGTTTGTGAATTGAATTGTTATGTTTTAATATGTGTTGGTTTAATGTAGGCTTCTTCAAGAAAAGCAATGTAAGTAGTGAATGTTATTGTTGAAGTGTCTAAACATGTTTCTAGACATGTTTTATGTTTATTTTAAAACATCTTTAAAAATCAAAGTACACTGAGGACACACATGAAGAGTGTCCCTGAAGTGTCTGAGTTTAACACGACACGCCAAGGATTTTGGAGGGTTGGAGTTTCTTAGATTGTATTGTGTGTATTTGGTTTCACAGTTGAGTATACAAAAGGAGGAGGCAAAGAAGAAGGAAGTCCATGTTGAGGAGAATGTCCCAGCACCATCTCCCCGATCCAACTGTTCGGTAATGCACTTACTTGTAGCTGTTATTGATTTTGTTGAGTTGGCCTTTCTTTTACTTTTTACATGTTAGATTGATTCTTTGATGATTGTTCTGAATTATTGTGTAGCTAAACATAAATCCTTTGAAAGAGACAGAATTGATCCTTTATGGGGGTGAATTCTACAATGGCAACAAGGTTAGTTCTTGAAATCCACGAGTGTAATCATCTATTTTAGTTTGAAGACAAATGATTTTTCTGTTTTACTCACACNTTAGGGGCCTTCCTTTGGATGTTTGTCCCATCAAGGCTTGTTGGAGGTGGTAAAATGTGCTGCAAGCTGTGAGGTTGCTGTTCATGGGTCATTCTTTCTTTAAGGCGGCCATCTGAGTTGGTACAGTGTATTAAATGCAGAGATGATGGCTACTTTATCTAGATATTTCATTTCTTCTTTGCTCACACATTTCTTCCACCTTCCTCGATTTCTTGTCTTATGGTACCATCAACTTACTTGGTAATTCCGAGGAATGCTTGCTCCTTAGGAGGTTGGCCTCTTCATCTATCCTCCTCGGGCTTGAATCTGCGGGTTGGGCCAAGATTGATGTGCAAGTGGGCCTTTTTCCTCCTCGGGTGGGCCTACAGTTTTTATTCCATACTCGCCTCACCCCTCCTACAATACCATAGGTAATACTTATGCTTAAGTTTGAGGAAAATAATTAATTATTTGTCCAATCACTTAAGAAAGAAGATCAAATTTTTAATTATTTTAATTACTTTTGTTTTCTCTTTTTCAATAACATGTATTTAATATAATTGAAGTAGATTTCATAAATATAAAATGGACTATAAGATAATTTCTTACAAAAATTTTAAAAGGCATAGTACATTACTCAAGGCATTGGCAAGTATATAAAAAAGCAAAAAACTTCGTGTAAGAAACTGTGAGGTTCTTTCATATGGCGCATTTCTTAGGATTCTCTTCATTTAGTCTTCCATTTTTCCAAACTATGCATTTATGTCAAAATGTTAATAATTAATTGTAAATGCATTTGTTATTATGTATTGATTATCTTAGTATACTAATTATATATATATATATATATATATATATATATATTATACTCTTTAGTGTTATTTTTCCATACTTCCTTAGCACTATTATATAATTGAATAACAAGACAAATTAAGAATACAAAGATAAATTAAAAATTTTCAATTCCATAAAAAATTAGTACAAGAAGAAAAGTTTTTTTTTTTTTTTTTTTTTTTTTTTTTTTTTTTTTTTTGAGAATGTACAAGAAGACAAGTTAAGGATTTAAAGTTAAAGTAAAAAATTTTAACTCAAATTGAAACTAAATAAAATTAGAACATACATTTTATACTTCATTTTTTTTTTTTTTAAAGAGTCTTTGAACACATGCATAACACGTGATTTATATAAAATGAATTCAATAGTTATTTTTATTAAAAGGTTTTTAAAAATAATTTATTTTAGAATAATTATTATATTAAAAAATGAATGGATTTGTAATGTGGCATTCTTGCACATATCTAGCTGCTTTGTTAACAATTGAAACAAAAGCCAACAAGAGAACAGGCAAATCTATTAACAAAAGCTATCAATAATAGAAAAAATAATTGTGCCCTTGAATTAGTAAAAAATAATTAAATATTCTTTTACTGAATAAATAGTTAAATATTTATGAATTCCCTATGTCATATGTCCATATTTTTAAATGCATTAATTTTAATAATATATCTATATATTATTAAAACTAGTGTGTAGCCTCGTGCTACCGCACGAGAATTGATATATTATTAATAATGAGTTTATTCATGTTTAAAAGGCTCAGTTAAGTCTAAATTCATATTATTAACCAGAAAATTTTATTAACAAAACTTAGCAGTATATATATTTTACACAAAAAGATGAACCTTAGTGACAATGTTTATCCAAAAGATCCATTCACACTTTTGAATCTTCAATCTCCATTGGTGATTGAAATTTTTGTAGCTTAAAAAATTTAAAATAAAAAAAATAAAAAATAAAAAATAAAAAAGCCCTCAGAGTTGTACTCATTTTGTAGTTTTACGATGGGTCATTTTGTAACATGATAGGCATTTGTGTGAAGAAAAAACCTCTAAAGTTCCATGGTTGATAAAAGAAATTCTCTCCAATCTCTTTTTATAGAGAGATGGGTTTGTGCGTGTTTTTATACATCCTTCATAGTTGTATTATCATGAAGCAGGTCCAATGGATTTATATTGGTACTACTGATTCCCAAAGCATGAGTGTTTAATATGTTATTAATTTCATTTCATTGGCTTCTACACATGATAGCAAAATTAAAAATAATTAGATTGTACACGTGTATAGTAAAATTGGACTCCAATTTCAGATTCTAATTGAACAATTGGAATGATAATATATGATAGTAACAACAATAGGAAAATTCAAATAAAATTTTGGATTAAATTGTAACAATCTAAAAAAAAAATTCCACTAGAAAGACAAGGTGGAGTGATCCACTTCAAGAAGGGGACCAAACTTGCGTAAATATAGAATAATAAATCTCTCTCTGGGAAATTTACATTGTTCATAACTTTTACCTTCACTGAAAATTCTAAAAACATAGTGACTCACATTTGCCATCCAGACATCTACAGTCAAGTCCTCTCCAATTCGTGTGAAATTCCATTGATCACTAAGTTCCTTTACAGACTACAAAAAGTATCATCCATCGGTCCACAGTAATATTTTCTTCATTGTTATAGGTGCCAAATCTGAACAAAAAGCCAAATATAAGGATAGTGAATTTTAAGCATAATGTGCATCTAATCATATATTAGCAATTTATAACAAATGTAAAGATGCAAACTTTGTAAGTGAATAGTAAACAAAACTCAGTGTCAGAACCAAGAAGAAAGCACTTTAATCCAAAACTTAGTGCAAATGTAAAGATGCAAACTTTTTAAGCAATTTATAACAAAGATGCAAACTCTGGCTTTGCTATCTTTTTGGAAATTATGCAATGTACCCAAACCAAGTTCTTATCACCGATATTAATCTCTTTGGTTTTCACGTTTGACTGCAAAATCAAGAAAAAACTTAATTAGCACAGTAACTCACTTGACCCGATACATAGAAGTGGTTTTAATGAAAATGAGTCCACATACATTTATCTTTTTGGAAATTATGCATTGTATCCAAACAAAGTTCTTATCACTAATATTAATCTCTTTAGTTTTCACGTTTGACTGCGAAATCAAGAAAAAACGTAATTAGCACAGTAACTCACTTGACCCGATACATAGAAGTGGTTTTAATGAGAATAAGCTCACATACATTTAGCCATATGATGCAAAATTCAACTTCAATTTTAGATTCTAGACACATGGCACAAAATTAGAACTCTAATTAGCAAGTAGACATGGCACACAATTAGAGTTCTAATTTGGAATTTAATTCCACACTCTCTCTGCTTCACCTATTATTATATATATAGATTCCCTGTGTCATATGTTCAACTATTAAAACCGCTTCATGTGAATTGTACGTGGAATATTTGACTTCAAATAAAAATCAGAAAATGGCTTATGCATTTGGAAAAAAAAAAAAAAAAATTCTAACAAATTAACACAATGATTTTTTTTTTTTTTTGTTCATTAAAATGCCGCTTATTATTCACATAAACAGCTTTTAATTATTTAGATTGGTTTCTAGCACTCATGTGTTTGTCACTTATAAAATTGTCTCCCTTTGACATCAAATTCTAGTTCCAACACTAACATCAAAGGTGTTTTGCTCACTTTATTGACATAATTGTTGCCTTATATTTTAAAATTTTAGACCAATATCATCTTTAAAAAATATATATTTTTAAAGCCTTTTCAGGGTGACATTTTTGGTAGGTTTAAGGACACCATTTTCACAATTATTGACGTGGTTTGTTGTGACTTATTTATGATAAAAATTGTATCAATTAGACCTAAATGCGAAAATGATATTACTCTTATCACAACTTACCACCTTAACAAATTTTATGTCATTAACCTTATTAAGATATTTTGGGACTAAAGTTTTGTCGTTATTGTAGCATTATCGTGACATTCTCTCTCTTTAAAGTTGTGCAAGGCATTAAGCATACATTCAATTTATAATATATATATATATATATCTTGTTGGAGTAGAGAAAAAAGAAAAGAAAAGACTCAAGGCCTTAGCCCTTGCAACAAACAGCGACCAGCCAACCAGTTTATTGATTCACCAATTTGACAAAGGCAAAAGAGAATACACATACACTTCTTTTTAAAATCTCAAAGTAAACATCTTCATCACTTGCTTACAAGTTCTTGGATGTTCATCCCACCACATAGGCCAGTACCAAAAAAACATTGAGTTGCAAAAGCAGTGGCAAATTTGTAATGAAAGCAAATCTGGCTTCAAATTTTTTTAAAAAAAATTTGGGGTAAACCTAAGATATAGTCCTTCCCAAAAAAATAAAATTAAAAAAAAAAAAAAATGATATAGTGTCATACATAGGGATGGCAATTTTGCCTTGCCCCGCTTAACCCACCCCTCCCCGTTTCGCCTCACACGGGTTTTCTTCACCCCACAAAGGTGGTGGGGCAGGGATGGGGCAAGATTTTAACCCCACACCACAGGGCGGGGTGGGGATGGGTTTAGACTTTTTAGACCCACCCCGCCCCGTCCTAATGTGGTTATCTACCTTTATTTTGTTATGTGTTATATTATGAGATTTTTTTTTTTTTTTTTGGTGATTGTCTTGTTAAACACTTGGATATATTATTTAATTTTTTCTAAAAATTGATTAGATTTGATGGGATAAATTTAGTTGTAATTTCAAGTATATTTTTATTAATGAAATAGGTTTCATTAAAAATTTTATACTAATTGTAGGGCAAATTAATAAAAAGTGGAGTTTTGCAGGTTGGGGCTGGGCTTCACGGGGCCCCAGGAGGCAAGGATGGGATGAGAAAGTTTTCCCCATCATGCGGGGCGGGGCAGGAATGGGGCAAGACAAAACCATGAGGGGCGGGGACGAAGACCCCATCCTTCGGCCCAACCCAGCCCTGCCCCATTGCCATCCCTAGTCATACATCAAGTTACTCAATTAACTCATCAAAAAAAGAAAAGCTACTCAATTAAATTTAACACTTGGTTGCATTAACTAATAAGAATACTGTTGTCTTTTCTAAGAATAATGAAATTTAATAAACTTAATCTAGTCTTATGTCTTGGTATATGAATAATTTAAAGCACATTTAATCATTATGTATTAGTTGTAGAGTGAGACTCAGGAATATGATTTTACAGAATCTGCCAAACCCTTCGCTGAGTTTCATTCTCAAATGCCTCTAAAAACTGATGATTAAGTTGTGATAGCTCAATAATTTAAATGTTTAGTGAATAATCAAGGACTTTTGTCATGAATAAAAGCTTTCTATGAGAATAACAAACTAAATGGATAAAACACCGTTTGATCAAAATGCAATATGTAGTACAAATGTGATAAAATCTGTAGTAAAAAATTGTGTAAATTTTTTTTTGCTTGTACAACATGTCCCAGCAAGCCCAAACTATACTAAAAAGAGATTAACAAAAAATAAAGGAACTAAAAATAACAATTTTGTTTTTGAAAGCCTTTAGTTCGAAGAGAGAGAGAGAGAGAGATAATAAAAGTGCGACGATGCTCTTTTTATTATTATTTTGAGTTTAATGTAATTTTTCAACTTGAATTTATCTATTGTTAGTGAGATTACACAGGAATGAATTTTTAAGAAATTAAAATTTAGGATTTAAAAATAAGTAAACTGCTAAGTTTAGCGTGTGCTAATTTTTAGAAAAAAATTGTATTAAACGTGAAGAAATGCTACATGCACAACATTTTTACAATATTTTTCACAACAAATCATAGGTGGTTAGTTGTTATTGGTTCAAATTACATGCATGAGTAGGGCTGTCCACGGGTTGAGCCGGGTCGATTTTAGACCCAACCCGGACCCGACCCATCAGCGTCAGGTGGGAGGCGGAGGGACCCGAAACCGACCACCGGCATCCATCGGTTGAGTCGGTTACGGGTTCGGTGATGATCGGGTCAGTTCGGTCAGTGGAGAGAGTCACCGGATCCTGCAAACGTCGCCGGGATCTTTAAAAACTTCGCCGAAATTTGCAAAAACTTCGCCAGAATCTGCAAAAACTCACTCCATTTGCACCGAAAATCACCGAGATCACGAGATCACCACCGCATCTAGACGGAGAACTCGAGATCTCCACTCGATCTGGGCGGAAATCGCAAGATCTACACCGAATCTGGGCGAAGAACTCAAGATCTCCACCGGATCTAGGCATAGAAAGGGAGATCTCCACTAAAACTGGGCTGATTTGAGAGAGAAAATGAGGAAAATCTTGTGAAATCTACCTATTCTTCGATCGGGTCGGTCAGCTTTCGGTTCAGGTCGGGTGAAATCTACCTATTCTTCACACAAAATAATCGGCTCAGGTCAGTCGACTTTCGGTTTGGGTGGCGGTGGGTCAGGTGGTTCCAGTGAGTCGAGCGGGTCCTGGACACCCCTATGCATGAGATATATTCAAATAGAAAGTGTGCTAATTTTTAGGGAAAAAAAAATTTATCTAGTAGTTTTTTTTTTTTTTTTTAATTTTGTTGAATTACAATTTTAACTCTATTTTTTATTTGTTAAGAATGAGGATTATCTAATTAGTTTAGAGATATTTTTGACATTTTCCAAAACCATAACTAACTTTTTGAATTCTCTTAATATATAAAGATAATGAATAATGATATTAGTGCATTTGCTATTTTGGCCCCAACAATGCAAAATATAAAAGGCTATCAATTTTACACATTCAATATCAAAATCACCTACGTCAGTCAAGCTAAAAATGTGTAAATTTACAAAATTGCTACAGTAACTTTGTAAATTTACACTAATACTATTTATTTTGCATATTCATTCTATACATATCCCGATGCTGAAGAAAGAGAATGGATAATGATTATTTTGTGTGAAGAAAGAAAAGCAATTAAAAAAATCAAGAATTTTTTTTTTATTTTAATGTAATTTAGTATAAAATAAATAATTTGATCTGGAGTTTTTTGAAAAAAGAGTATTTAAAATAGAAAAAGTAAGTTCTTATATTAAAACTAAACTTATCACACGTGCTATGCACGTGCAATAATACTCTTTTGTATTTATTTGTTCTTTTTGTTAGTGTTATAATGTTTAAAAATGATATATATATAACGGTGTGCTTTATTTTTAAATAAAGAGATAAGATAAGGTAAAATAATGTTAAAAAATGAGATAGAGATAATGTCCTAAGTTTTAGGTTGAATGGAGAAGATAAAGAAAAAAACCTAAAATTTAAGAACAGTAAATTACTATTTTAACTAGTTTGTGTTTGTTAATTTAAAATTATTTAACTAAGAGATATGGGTATTTTAGATAGTTTAAGAATTTGTGTGAGGGTATTTTAATACACAAAATGTTGAAATACAAATAGGGAATCCTATTAATAAATTACTAGCCTCATCACACATACTCCACACGTGCGATGAGAATCTTTTTTTATAAAGTGATATATAAATAATGGTGTACTTTATTTTTAAAGAAAGAGATAAGATAAGTTAGAATAATGTTAAAAATGAGATAGAGATAATGTCCTAAGTTTTAGGCCGAATGGAGAAGATAAAGGAAAACACCTAAAATTTAAGAACAGCAAATTACTCTTTTAACTATTTTGTGTTTTTTAATTTAAAATTATTTAACTAAGAGATAGGGGTATTTTAGAGAATTTAAGAATTTGTGTGAAGGTATTTTAATACGCAAAATGTTGAAACACAAATAGGAAATCCTATTAATAAATTACTAGCCTTATCACACGCACTCCGCACATGCGATAAGACAATTTTTTTTTTTTGAGTTTAATATAATTTTTCAATTTGAATTTATTTATTGTTAGTGAGGTTACACATGAATGAATTTGAAATGAAGTAAATTGTTGGATTTAATGCGTACTAGTTTTTAGGAAAAAAAAAATGTATCAAACGTATGTGAGATATGTTTAGATAAAGAGTATGCTAATTTTTAGGATTTTTTTTTTTCTTTAGGGGCTTGGAGCAAATGAAGCCTTTCTTCTTTGCCCTTGCCCTTGGCCTGGTCTCGACCCCCTTTTGCTAAGTACTTTTAATCTAATAGGCAAGCTGCCTATTTCATCTCTAAGCCTTGGACATTTTGGCATAGGTTGAAGCCCTTTCATGAAATTGAAGAGTCGGTCCTCTTCTGTCATATCAAAAATGTGCAAGGAGAACTATGAAAGTTTTTTTTTTTTTTGAGAAAGAAACTGATGGATTTTATTAATAAAATTCAACTACATCCAATTGTAAAATCGAATCAATATGAGATGGGACATCTTCCATCAATACTTGAAAATCTGGTATGCATAATGCATTTTTAGCTAGACTATGAGCAACCCCATTGTCGTTTCTCTTCATGTGAGAATACAACAATCCTTCTCTACGAACATGTGAAAACCTAATACAATGAAATAAACTTGCAAAACATTTAACATCACGACTAAGTAAACCAAAGGATTCCAAAGACTACGAATCTGCATTCAAAGCGTTCATTGCAATCTTTGAAACTCCCTCTAAGGCAACATCTTCCAAACTCAAATCAGCATCAAACTGTAAAACTTTCGATATAGCCAAAGTTTCAAGCTCTATGACTGTTAAGGAGAGAGAGATGATTCCGACCATGTGTGCCAAGCCTTTTCCTTGGCATTCTCAAATGATCACTCCAATCCTTGCCCTATCTTTTTCTTGAAACATTGTATCGATATAATTGATACCCGAACCCTCCACAATTACATCAATAGTCGATCTCCACACTATGAAAGTTGGCCTTCACATACTTGCGTGGGTAGTTTTTGTAATTGTTTTTTAATTTTGTTGAATTAAAATTTTAACCCTATTTTTTTAAGAATAAAAGTTTATAGCCCATGTTACATTGGGCCATTATTAAAGTGCATTATCCTTGGGCCCAATTCAAAGGCCTCCCGCCAGATTTCTGGGGCATCCAAAACGGTTCGTTTAATAAACATAAAAACGACACCGTCAAAGGCCCTAACGCCGTCGTTTATATTTGCTCTTACTCTCTGCATTCAGAGCTAGCCGCAGTTTGTGAAAATGGGGAAGAAAACGAAGAAGCCCGGAAAAGGCAAAGAGAAAACAGTGAAGAAAACAGCCAAAGCTGAGGAGAAGAGAGCTCGCAGAGAGTCCAAGAAGCTCTCTCCCGAAGATGACATCGATGCCATTTTGGTATTCATTTTTGAATTCTTGTGAAAATTGTTTAAAATTTTGCGATATCTTCTGTTTGTTTCACTGGAAAATTTTTGAGAGAAAAATGGGTCCTGAAGCTTTTGTGTGTTGAAGTTATATTGGGTTGGAGTTCAATTTTGGGACTGCTATGTTATATGTTTAGTTGTGAAAATGGGGAAGAAAACGAAGAAGCCCGGAAAAGGCAAAGAGAAAACAGTGAAGAAAACAGCCAAAGCTGAGGAGAAGAGAGCTCGCAGAGAGTCCAAGAAGCTCTCTCCCGAAGATGACATCGATGCCATTTTGGTATTCATTTTTGAATTCTTGTGAAAATTGTTTAAAATTTTGCGATATCTTCTGTTTGTTTCACTGGAAAATTTTTGAGAGAAAAATGGGTCCTGAAGCTTTTGTGTGTTGAAGTTATATTGGGTTGGAGTTCAATTTTGGGACTGCTATGTTATATGTTTAGAATTATCAAATTGTGTTTTATTTTGGAGATTATTTTGTTTGTTTCAATGGATTTTTTTTTTTTGAGAGAAATTGTGTATTGTAGAATTATATTTTGGTGGGAGTTGAATTATGGGACTGATATGTTATATGTTTAGACTTAATGGGTTTATGTCAGAAAGAGATTTTATGTGTCAAATTTATGATTGGTTTGTGAATTGAATTGTTATGTTTTAATATGTGTTGGTTTAATGTAGGCTTCTTCAAGAAAAGCAATGTAAGTAGTGAATGTTATTGTTGAAGTGTCTAAACATGTTTCTAGACATGTTTTATGTTTATTTTAAAACATCTTTAAAAATCAAAGTACACTGAGGACACACATGAAGAGTGTCCCTGAAGTGTCTGAGTTTAACACGACACGCCAAGGATTTTGGAGGGTTGGAGTTTCTTAGATTGTATTGTGTGTATTTGGTTTCACAGTTGAGTATACAAAAGGAGGAGGCAAAGAAGAAGGAAGTCCATGTTGAGGAGAATGTCCCAGCACCATCTCCCCGATCCAACTGTTCGGTAATGCACTTACTTGTAGCTGTTATTGATTTTGTTGAGTTGGCCTTTCTTTTACTTTTTACATGTTAGATTGATTCTTTGATGATTGTTCTGAATTATTGTGTAGCTAAACATAAATCCTTTGAAAGAGACAGAATTGATCCTTTATGGGGGTGAATTCTACAATGGCAACAAGGTTAGTTCTTGAAATCCACGAGTGTAATCATCTATTTTAGTTTGAAGACAAATGATTTTTCTGTTTTACTCACACTAATACTAAGTGAATTTGAATTGTTGCAGACATTTGTGTATGGTGATCTTTACCGGTATGATGTGGAAAAGCAGGAATGGAAGTTAATTACAAGTCCTAATAGTCCACCTCCTCGTAGTGCTCACCAAGCAGTTGCTTGGAAGAATAATCTCTATATCTTTGGTAAACTGACAGCATTTTGGCTTAATATGTACAACCATGCAGACATCCACAAATATTGCACCACATATATAGTTACATTCTTTTTTTCTTTTTTTTCATTAGGTGGTGAGTTTACATCCCCAAATCAAGAGAGGTTCCATCACTACAAGGTGAATCTTCTGTCATATTGCTTCTTTTCAAGAATGCATGGTTGATTAAAGTTTGGGTTTTGAACTGTTGTACCTATATATCAGTTTGTTTTGTGCCTAAGTTAATAATCATGCCTTTCAATTTTGTTGGCATAGGACTTTTGGACGTTGGACCTGAAAACAAACCAATGGGAACAGATAAATCTAAAAGGTTGCCCTAGTCCACGCTCAGGTCATCGAATGGTAAGTTCATGTCACTTCAGATTGACACGTACATCACTTATTCTTTTAGGATCTCAACAATATCAATTTCAACCCATAGGGGCTTGTATGTGAAGTTTATGTAAAGATGCACCATCATGTATTAAATGAGTAAATGAAGCTGAATTCTTATATGAATAAAAAAACATGACATGAGAGAATTAGGAAATGTGTCAATTGGAATTAATTTAATTTTGAAGAATGGATTTGTAACTTCGTTTGACTTGATATAGGCTGAAAACAAACTAGAAGTAATAATTGATGACCTCTTAACAATTCTGCTTCTGTACTCAATAACCATCTGAGCCTGCCCTAAAATAATGTTGTTGAATATGAATGTATATTATAATTTATGGTATGGTTAACAATTGCAAATTTTCAATTATAATAGTAATAATTATTATTATTTTATATGAAAAATAACAAATTAAATGAAGCAGTAAAACTTCTGCAAATTGTAGTTCATGATTCAGTGTATTACATAGTCAATGTTTATGGTTTCATATGGTGTTGATTTTAAATGACATGCTACCACAGTTTCAATTACATCCAGTTTGAAACTTAAAAAAGATAATAGCAAGGACCAAAGCACTTTGCTATCAAAATATAGTTAGGTTGAACAATCCACTCAAGTTCTATTTACTTCATATTTCAAGTATTGCAGTTGTAATTAGAACTTTTTTGATCATATTAGTTTGTCATCTCTTTCTTTTAAATTTGGTCTAGATAAGTTAGGAGCATATATTAATTAGAAAAGTCCTGCATGTATTAGAAAGCTAGAAAAGTGAGAGCCAAGCTGGTCGGTTCTCATCAATGCTATAGAATTGGTTGACTCTCTAGTCTCTTTGTTAATGCATCAAGTTTGTGCCATTTAGGCTGGGTTTGGATAGTAACGCATTTGCGTTGCTATCTGCGTCTGCGTTTCCATGGGTGGGTCCCATGCACTGTTCACGGGACTTGTAAGTACCTCTTTCAACAAATATAACTTCTAAACTGGGTCTCACGACACTATTTACACATTTAAAAATTATTTTGCTACACTGTTTTCAGTTTTCAGCAATAAGCGGTATCCAAATAGACCCTTAGATTCTCAAAGAGTTAGCAAATTGTTCTCAGCACTTGTTGTAGAGCCTTCATCAAGATGTTTATTAGTTAGTTGTATTGTAATTTAATAACTATATCTTCATTCATTATTGCACAGATTTGTTATGGCTTGTGTGATTAATTTCACATTTTTTTTTTATTGTTTGGTGTTGGTTTCTTGCTAATTTAACTCTTTGGATTCTTGCATCTCTCTCTGTCTCTCTCTTCATTACACTTTGACCCCTAACATGCTGATCACCATATGCATGCTCACAAGTATTTATTTTTTCCTGTCTAGTTGAATAACTAATTTTTAGACTTCTCAGCTTTATGTATTGCTCAAATGCTTTCTAAATGTCATCCATTTTTTGGTAGTTGATGCCTATATAGGTTTTGATACATTTTCATAATACATGTATTAGTCCTGTCTTTTAATCTCATATGGTCTTTGTTCTTTTTCAATAATTTTATTTGATTCTGTTACAGGTTTTATACAAGCACAAGATTATTGTTTTCGGTGGATTCTATGACACTCTTAGAGAAGTGAGGTTGTTGATGGGTCTTTATCAACGTTATTGAAGGTTTCATCATTGTTAACTGATGCATTTGTGTTGATTGTCTACTTGAATTTTTAAGACCCTGTCCTAAACCACAAAAGAGACTCTAAGTCAAGCTTGTTTTGTTGCATAACTGTTTCTATAAAAATTAATAGAGAAATGTAACCACATTAGGGACTCTAATCATGAGTTTGATTTGTTGAAAATATTTATGCCCTTCTTGATACTATATCTTTTTGGTTAGGATATTCATAAAATTTTTGTGCCTAACGGATGAGGTTTCATAACGTTTTGCATAAGGAGGAATCCAGATTCAATAATTTATGAATTTGAACGTAATCTAACTGAACCAAGGATCAGAACTTTGTTGTCTTGTCTTGCATGCCTGTCAGTTGTAGCATAATTGGAGATTCTAAGCTTTCAAATACTTCGTTATTGTTTCAATACACATTGTCAACTATTTAACATAAAAACTATTATGTCTGTCTCTCTGCTTGATTTGTTTCCTCCATCTAGGAAGAGAATGAGTTTATTTTTAAACGTGTTTGGTAATAAAGGCTAATCAGTTTGTATGAACTTAATAGTACTTCTTTATGCCATATCATTAATGAAGCTGTTTAACTCCATATGTGCAGGTATTATAACGATTTGTATGTATTTGACCTGGATCAGTACAAGGTGCACATTTTTGGCCTCTGTTGTAGGAGGCTAGTGTTATACTTATCTGTTACGTTCCCATCTATCATTTAACCAATGCTAATGAAATGTTGCATTGTAGTGGCAAGAAGTAAAGCCTAGTCCTGGATCCATGTGGCCAAGTGCTCGTAGTGGTTTTCAGTTTTTTGTTAACCAAGATGAGGTGAGTGATTTAGAATGCACTTTGTTATGGTAGCTATGGAGCTATTCCCTACTTTATTTGTTATTTTAGATCTGTCATACTCTGCCTAAGATGTGCTACAAAGTCCAGGGCATATAATTATCATTCAGAATGTCAAATTTTATTAGAGTTAAAGAGGAATTTATGTACTTTTATGGGTATTTTTGAATTTTGTCATGTCCCAGCATTAATTGGAGTTGTTCAGAAACAATTTACTTATAAAAAATATTACAATTATCCCTTGGTATGAGCAATGACTTTTTATGTTGGTATATTTCCTTCTTCGATATGATTCCTAGGTTCTCTGAGGGAAATTGAAATCCATATGGAGGTGATTTAGGGTTTCTAGAAATTTTATTGACTTGGGCGGTCAGAGTTTGACGCATACCAGTAAGGTTGGTTCTTGATCTAGGATAGAGTCACTATCACTATCCCCCCACCTCTCTTCGGAAAAAAAAAAAAAGAAAAAGAAAAAAGGTTGTTAATGACTGATTAATTAGTTTTAAGTAATTCGCTTGTTGAACAATGCAATGCTTGCATTTGTATCCATTTTGCTTGTATTAGCCTGAAAGATGTAAGCTGCTTTCTGATATAAGATTTTCCTTATTGTTGGTTTGCAGACTTGAGTTTTTAAATTATCATTAATAATTATCAAATAAAAATGCATTGTCTTTACCATTTATTGTCCTTTTCAATGAATTTGACTTTGTCATCTTTTCTGCCACCTCTGAATTGAAGTGTTTTCAGGAGAAAAAAAAAACTATATATTTACAGAGTTCCTTTGGCTTTGCAGATTTTCTTATATGGTGGCTATTCCAAAGAAGTTTCATCTGATAAGAGCAGCTCTGAGAAAGGAATTGTTCATTCAGACATGTGGTCACTTGATCCTAGAACTTGGGAATGGAACAAGGTCCATAACCTCAATGCTTTTCTTGTTTTTCGATGAACATGTAGAAGTGTAATAGAATGGAAAGGCAAGCATGATTTTTTTATGGTAACGGACACAATTACAAAGGAACCACCTTCACTTCACCATCTGTCCATAAAAAACAGAGGATGATCTTCCAAATGTTCTAACAAAATCATCTTTTCTTTTTTGTGCTAAGCTTAACAAAATCATGTTATATTTAATTTGTATCACTGACTATTTTATTGAGAGCTGGGAAGGAACACAAGTGTGCTCTTTGACCCAAAGGCATTTTGTCTAACCTACAGTCAGGTTATACTGTAAAGAGTGTGAGTTGTCTTTAGCCTTTTTCTTCTTAATGAAGAAACAGAAGTTATTACCCTACAACTAATGCCCAGCAAGGCAATGGTAACATTCTAGGATTATTCTGTAGTCCTCTATAAGCAGACCCACTTGACACAATCAAACTATTGTCTAGATCCTTATTAATTGATTCTTTGGCATATGTGTTGCATATTTATAGCTGTCGTTATGACCATGATTTTCCATTCTGTTTTCTTTATATTTAAATGGAAAATTATTTTTCCCTTATTTCTTTGTCTTGTTTCTCTGATAAAAGTATTATATATGCATAGAACACTTTGATTTTATTTCATTTATGGAAATTCAACCGTGCTTGTGGGTGTACTATTCAGTCTAACTGTATTCACATCATCATAAGTAGGTTTAAGATGCTGCTGGCTCCTGAAAGTAGATAACTTATATGTTCTTGTCTCAGCCTTGTTTTAATGTTTTATAAAAATAGGTGACTTAAGAAATATGAGCAAACAACTTCTGTGCTGCTCATATCAACTTTTCCTGAAATTAAAGTTATCATTATCTTATTAAGATCTCTTTTGTTGAGATTGTTGCTATGAATGTGTTTTTTTATTGTTGCTAATATCATTTCCTTTGTAATAGGTTAAGAAAAGTGGGATGCCTCCGGGGCCTCGTGCTGGGTTTACCATGTGTATTCATAAGAGGCGGGCCTTGCTATTTGGTGGTGTGGTGGACATGGAAGTTCAAGGTTAGTTGTTCTGGTCTGTGTGCTTGGTTTTCCTTTACATCCACTTGTCATAGCATATATGTGCATGTATGGCATGCTTTGTTGTACAGATATCATGTGAAACTAATCCTAAGTAATTGAACTGCAAATCCTCGTCAATTGCTCCCTTGCATATTGTCAATCCTTAATTTAAAATGGTCACTCCTAGACCTGTTTGTCACCTATCAAAGCTCATAAGAATGTTAAAAACTACTTTATTTATATTCTCTACTCCCTCACGTGCTTGAATTTGTAACCTACTGTTGTCACTTTAAAAACCATCTGTATACCCTTGAACCTTTGTTTGATGGTAAAAGGACAGGATCAGTGATGAAAATGCTTGTGAGATGATAGTGATAGCAACAACTGTGTACTGACGGCAGGGTTATGTTTGGTCAAGAATAATACATGCATTGGTGAGAAGTGAAATGGTTTTGTTCAATGTACTAATCAAGACTGAAAAAAAGGAAATGAGAATTAAGTTAGGGAGTAAAACTTGTTTGTCTGTGTTTTAATGAATAACACTGCATGAGGCTAAAACAACATTGCAAAATATAAGTGGTGTGACTGACCTCAAAGTATCAGGTTTGATGACTAAATGTGTTCACTACATCACGTTATATTCTTGCTTCCTGTACAGTTGAAGTCTCTGACTTTGTGATTGTCTGTCTTTTTATGGGCCGGTGCCTTTCTTCCCCCCAAATGTGCAGGTGATGTTATAATGAGCTTGTTTCTGAATGAACTTTATGGCTTCCAGATAGACAGCCGTCGGTGGTAAGTTCTACCTGACAATATTTTTGTAATGGTTCAGTTATTCCAAGACATATTATGTGTTTACATCTTTTATGTATAGGTATAGCGCTGTCATGATATTCAGTTTTGGCTCTATATCTTGCTTCATTTCTCTAATTATTTGCAATAATGAATGATTTTTTATTTTAAATAAAGGTAATGACTACTTTAGTTGTGAATGTCATTTTGTAGATCATGCTACTTACTGAATATGTTAATACACTGTATATAGGTATCCATTGGAGCTACGAAAGGAAAAGTCAACGAAAGATAAGGTATACTCTGTTTATCTTATAATAATATGGTATAGGAAAAATATTTAATCTGGATATCTCCCGGATACATTACCTATAAAGTTTGTGTTCACATTCTCTGGGTATAAAAAATAGAAGTCATTCATTTAATACTGCTTTTGTTTTAATATTGGCTACCTTCTGCATTGGTGTTTTTCAGTTAAAAAAAAGTTGTGGGCAGAAAGATATGGATGTGGATCTTGATGGTAAGATTAACCCAATTGAACAAGAGGAGTGTGCAGCAAATGATGATGAGAATTCAGAGTGCCAAGCAGGTGACATGGAGACCAACCTTGATGAGATATCTCAGCATATGGCAACAGCCGTGACTGTTGATAATGGAGGGTTGACTGCCAAATCTGGTGGAAAGCCTCATGAATCTGGTGCTAAATTGGAAATGCAGAATTCTGATTTGGCAGAGGTTTGTAATGCTGGATTGAGATTTTTTCACATGCTTTTAGTGTCTTTCAACTATTGGATTATTAACCCAATATGCATTTAGGTTTATTCAATTATTGGATCATTAATTCAGTGCAAACTTTTAGGTAGTGAAACCTTGTGGACGCATTAACTCCTGCATGGTTGTTGGAAGAGATACATTATATATATATGGGGGCATGATGGAAGTTAAAGATCAAGAAATTACACTCGATGATCTGTATTCTCTTAATCTCAGCAAACTTGATGAATGGAAGTGCATCATTCCGGTTTGTTTCCTTTCCTTTCCTACATGTCAATGCTTATTTTTACTAATATTTAGATGTCTAAGTATGATGTGCTGTACCCTAGTCTTAAATGTTAATCATTTGTAATGTCACAGAAGCTTTAACTTCTGTAGTAGGGATGAATGTGTAGTTTCCTAAGTTCTCCAGTCTAAATTAGATGTGGAAAGGCTTTATCCTTTTTTTTTTTTTTTTTTTTTTTTTTTTTTTTTTTTTTTAAAGATATGTTTTAATGGACATTCTCTCTTCCCTTTATAATGAAAAATTGCATTTGTAAAGCCAATTTATTCCTGTTTGTACCCTGTCACTATTCTGAACCAATTCTTAAGGTTAAAAATGGCTAAATATGGGAATCAATTTAGAAATTATGCTATGCCTTTATTATGAGATTTCATGTCAAAACTGATGTGACTTACTTGTCATGCAAATATGAAAATGCACAATTAAAACTAGTTTTCTGAAATGTTGACTTTGCTAATATTATTTCTTTGCATGTTTAATTTGTTTGAATTTGAGAAATATTGCGAAGTGTATCATTTCTGATCCTTGCATTCTTCAATGCTTGACCATGCTTTTATTTTTCTGAGACAGGCATCAGAATCTGAATGGGTGGAAGCCGAGGATGAAGATGATGATGAAGGTGAAGATGAGGATGAAGATGATAGTGAAGATGACGATGAGGATGGCAACAGTGATGAGACTACTGATGATGATGATGATGATGATGTGGAGGTGCATCATATTTTCCTCATTCAGCAAAAGATAGTTGTGTTGTTTTATAGTTTAGGCATGCACCCTCTTTAACTTGTTAGCAGCAAGATTGAACCCTTCGTTTTGCCCTTCCCTTGCTTGAAATTTCAATATTTGAAACCTTGTTTCCTGTTTTCTCCTTCCTTATCTTCTTAAAACACAAATTTTGAGTATCCTTAATCTCATACTAAATGTGACATTTATCATCTTATTTTGATCCTCTAATATGAAGAGCATAGGTTTCACCTAGAAGCTTTTTTATTAGAAATTAATGCCTGCAGATACTGTCGCTGATAAAAATAAAATTCTACAATATTTTGATATTATTGAATCTTGAATACTTAACTTCTTGACCATAAAATAATATTCAAATATGCAATCTTATTTCTGAAACAGTTTTCTAGTTTTGAATATTATGATACAAATGATGAAGATGTTAAAGGCAAAGTCTCTTGTTTATTTATTTATTTATTTATTTTGCTGGGGGAGAGGGTGTTTGTTATGGTGAAAATTAAACTTGACTTTGTCCCTCCAATTCTAATTCATTTGTGATATGTTTGTGTGTGTGTGTGTGTGTGTGTGTGTGTGTGTAGGCAGTATGTGATTCAAACTCTCATGATCTTGTGTGTGTGTGTGTGTGTGTGAGAGAGAGAGATAGAGGGAGAGAGCTGCTGATGTGCTGATTAGAGGAGATGTTTTGGTTACTATTTCCTTATATTTAATAGAAGTTGAGAAGATGTGCCAGTTTATTTAAATTTGGTTCTCACTCTTCTATGCATATAGGCTAAAAATGATGGGTCCCTTCAAATGGGAGATGCGGTCGCTTTGATCAAAGGTCAAGGAAAGACTCTTCGAAGAAAGGAAAAACGGGCCAGGATAGAGCAGATCAGAGCCAGTTTAGGCCTTTCAGATTCGCAAAGAACCCCAGTGGTACTTTAACATATGTGGCTGTTTATTCAAGTATATAAATCATTTTCAGACTATGATTCTCGACTAGAAGAAACCTGACTTTGAAATATATGAACTGACTGCATGTTTACAGCATGAGGATGTAATTTATGTGGATTGTGTTTTGATTGCCCTTGCTGATTATAGCAGTCTTTACTTATTATGCAACTGAAGGCAGCTTTAGAGTTTGGACTCCTAATTTATCTCTCTTCATCCCATAAATTTGTCAACTGATAGCTTGTCATCTTTCTGCATGAAGCCTGGAGAATCATTGAGGGATTTCTATAAGCGTACAAATATGTACTGGCAAATGGCGGCTCATGAACATACTCAACATACTGGAAAGGTCTATTCTTTCCCCCTAAATAAATCCAACTATATACAGTTCTGTTCTCTCTAGGAAATACCTGCTACATGTTATCTCTTCGCCCTTTTGTTGCTCTTTTACTGTTGGCTAATTATTGGTGTTGGATCAATTAAAACAGCTTTACTTATCAAAGTGTTTAGCCCCATTTTCAATTTTTTAGTAAAACATAAAAAATACTAATAAATGGTATCAGATTTTATTAGTTCTGCAAGAAAGACCCAGGTCTAGTCCACTTACAATTGGAGGAAACAAGTATCATAAAGTACTTTTGAATCAAAGTGGCAATTTTAATGGGTTTGTGTGGAAGGGGATCCTTCAGTTTAAATTTGATCTCAAACCTTTTTAACCCCATTTTTGTTGAGTCCTCAAGTAAAAGTGCAGAGCCAGGTTGTAACTGGATGTAATATTGAATGTCTTTATGGATGTCTGACATAATATTGTCTTGGCCTTGCAGGAGCTTCGCAAGGATGGTTTTGATCTTGCTGAGTCTCGATACAAGGAGCTTAAACCCATTCTTGATGAGGTAATATTTTTGATTTGTATCTCAAGGTTCGCATAGCAATTCTGCCTGTGAATAAGACCATTCAAACTTACAAAAAATTTTCTTTTCTTTGCATGTATAATGCAGCTGGCCATATTAGAGGCCGAGCAGAAGGCTGAAGAGGCAGAAGGGGCTGAAACTAGTTCAAGAAAGAGAGGCAAGAAAAAAAATTAAGAATTAAAACCTTTACAGTTTTGAATATGCTTTGAAGCTATGTATGATGTATTTGTTTGTTTTAGTAGTAAAATTATTATTGTCATTTCATGAATGTGCTGTGTGCTCTGTGTCTCTCTTATGTAAACACAGATAGATGATCCCATTATTGTGACACTCGGTATATGAGAAATTTTGTGAAATCTGTAATAGACAAGGTTTCTGAGCTAGTGAGGTATTGATCAGAAAATACCAGTATTTTCCCCTAGTGTCCTTGAAACCAAATATATCTCAAATATATCTCCATTTGATTTATAACAGATATCCCCCTTCTCAGGCTCTGAGTTCTTGTAATGGTTTGAGAACTTGGCAATCAAAATTTTCTGGAGTACCCTTGAAAAATTATTGCCTTAATTGCAATTTGTCTCCTTATACTATGACTTATGAGATCAAACTCAATTCTCCCACTATACCATAATTGTCTTTGACTTGAGTTAAGTCCAACAAGTTGTTTTTAACACAAAATTATTGGCTACTTGATTGAGCCAAAATAAAATAAAATGTCTATGAAGTTTTTCCCCCCTTCTCTCCTATAAAATTTGGACCGCATATTTGACATTTCAATAGTTGGAGATGGAGAAGAATTGAATTATAAATGTGTTTATTGAAAATACTAAAAAGTATCAACTAATTGAGATACAGTCTATGAGGCTTTTGGTGCTTTAATTTTGAAAGTTAAGAATACTCAAATTGACATATTTAATTGAGTGATCTTTTTACGTTTTATCTTTTTTTGTCTTTGAGAAACATTGAATGATCAAATTGAATTTACATAATAGTGGGAGGATCAAATTAATAATTTATTTTTTAAGAAAAGAGCTTTTTCTAATGTTTCTTTCTCTATGGAAGCTAACCTTCAGCCCAAAAAAAAAAAAATCTAGTAACGAGGTTTTTTTACTAGATTTTTTTTTTTTTTGGAAGAGAAAACTTTTAAAGAGTTTTGGACCTTGCAATGAGCCCTAATGCCAATGTGGACTGGACTTTTAAGTCAGTGAGCTTTACGCGATCTGAAGCCATCTCATAGCCTACGGGCTTTTCACCGTCTAGGATCCTGTAAAGTTAGGATTTGGGCTTCTGATTGCAATTGTAAGCTTGTAAGTCCACCAGGATGTAGGTTTATTAGGCCTTAATCGTCCACATTGGTGACTATCATGGCCTGCGTTTTTACTTTTTACCAACCCATAGAGCCACGAATCCGGACTACTGAAGGAACCCGTGAAGACTGAAGAGAGAAGACTGATTGGACTTAAAGCACTGAGGTTTTTTTAGTGTCTCAAATCAACAGCCTGTTGCGAAGACTTTTACACGCAAAACCTAATGGCTTGTTTGGAAGTTTAGAGAGGGAGGAGAGTAGAGGGGAGTAGTGGGGAGGAGAGTAGAGGAGAATGATTCCCCTCTACTTTGTTTGGATGTTTTTAAAATTAGTAAGAGGGAAGGGAGTAATTAGCTCTTCCCCTTGTGTAATTTTGTTAATATAATAAGGGTAAATTAGGTAATTTACTTAGTCAATAGTTTATGTACTCTACTCTCCCTCCAAATCTCTCTAATTTAGGGGAATTAAAAATGGGGGTTAGAGGAAGTTGAAATCCCTCCAAACCCCTCCAAACTCCTCCCCTTCATTTCTTAAAAAACTTCCAAATAAGGTAATTGGATTACTCTCCCTCCTTCTACTCTACTCCCCCTCCATTTTTAAACATCCAAACAGGCCATAAGAGTGATTGGACTAAACACTATATCTACACAGTTACACTGGTGGGATGAACCATGGCCGTGCGATTTGAGCGTGATTAACGGTCTTGACATAGTTACACACAAAAGAAAATCAAAGAAAATCACACAAAATCTCTCTTCAGAGGATCCAGAACGGCTAACCTTTAAATCATAATCAATTTTCCACTTCCCCAAACCATGGCCGGTTACCCTCCCTCAGCCTCAAGTCACTAGATGGCCATTTTATTTTTTAAAATTTATAGGTCAATATTCAATTTGGGGGTAAGTATAGTTTTTCCAATATCTAATATGTACAAATATACCTTATATATATATATATATATATATATGTATATGTATGTATGTATATTTTTTTTTTTTTTTTTTTTTTTTTTTTTTTTTTTTTTTTTTTTTCTGAGAAGAGCTACCTCGAAACTGATTGCCAGAAATGAATTTGCCTTCTTAGGCGTAAAGAATGGACAACCAATGTTAGTTCCAAACCTGTTAAGCAATAGCTACGAGTATGCTGTTTCTTTCTCGTGTCCACCAGTGAAAGCCAGTCATTAACAACAATAATCACAACAATATATATTCTAGGATAACGTTCACAGCAAAGAATCTAAAAAAATATAGTTTTTAGTAACTTAAAAAATAATTTATTTATTTTAACAACTTACTTTACAATATACTCAATATTAATAATTTTATTTTTTTAGTAACTCATTTAAAATAATATAAACAACTTGTTTAAATAATAATAAATAGTCACCGCAAAAATCAACACAATAACAACAACCACTTCCGTCGCCCCACCAGCCACAACCACATACCATAGTAAAAAAAAAAAATCCAGCCACCTACAACCTTCCTCTTCCATTTCTCAACCCGCAACCACCAACCATAGAAAAAAAAAAATCCACAATTCAGCCAACCTTCCTATTTCACTTCTAAACTATGACCACAAACACAGCACAACTTAATAGAAATCAAACAAATCGAGCCACAATCGAGCCATTGAAGCATAGTCACTATGACCCATGACTCATAACCCAACTGGCCAAATTGCCCCACGAACCAATCGAAGCACAATCACCCACAACCCACGAACCAATTGAACTACAAGATATTGAAGAGACCCACGGCCACACCATTGAGCACGACGACACCTCACAAATCACAAAATCGATGACCCCAAACCCATGAATCCTATCTCCACGCCAATGCCCATGAATCTTATCCCACCTCAACGTTGATGCCCACGAATCCGATCTCACCTCAACACTGATGTCCACAACCCGATTTCACATGCCCTAGGGCGGGAGCTAAGAGGAGAGAGTAGAGGAGAAGTGAGAGAGAAGAAATAAAAGAAAAGAGAGAAAAAAAAATATATGCATGTGAAGTGAGAAGTGAGCGTGTGGGGAATAAAAAAATATTTTTTGTTATACCGTCCAACTACAGTGGGCTGCTAGAGATAGCAGCCCACTGTAGCAATCACTCAAAATTTTTAGCTTTACCTTCTTTGTTGTAGTGTGTGTTTTTGATGTTTTGGTTGCTAAAATAACTATTTAGTCATTTCAGCAACCTTATTGTGAGTGCTCGAATATTTTAACAAAAATTAGGTCAAATCTCCTCCATATTTGCTTACCCAAACCATTTTGAGAGATATGCATCCATGCTTTAGAAAAAAAAAATGTATACATACAAAAGCATATAGCTTATGAAATTTGGGATGTGCTTGGTTTTATAGTCCATTTGGATTGAGAGGGAGGGAGGGAGGAGGAGTAGAGTAAAATTAGCTAAAAAAATAGACTAATATCTTGTCAATTTTATCCTACTCCCCTCTCTCCCTCAATTCAATCAGGCCATTAGAGTTGAAAATATTAAACTCATCTTAATATATCATACACGAGTGCAATACATGTGCAAAACAAAAATAGAATGAAAGAAATAGCTTCTAAAAAATTGGAAAAAGTATTTTGCATTAAATGATACCACGTTATTCGTATCAAAATCCAATAAATGAGAAACAAGTATGCAAAAATAACTACCCACTAACAAATCTTTCAATTGTTAGTGGATTAGTTATTTTTTGCTGATATGTCTCACATTTATTGAATTTTGATACCTTGACATTGTATTATTTGATCCCAAAAATCTTCTTACAAAATTGAGGTAAAAACATAAATTTGCCAATTTTTATATTTACTAGCGTTGGCTGCACGTGCAAGGCACGTGCTGCCCCAGTAGTGTGAAAATTAATATAGATTTTGTGTGTGAAGCCATGAATTTTGGTTCACTCAATTTGATTATATTAAAAAAGAAATTTAATGTAGCTTACCCAATTTTGGCTCACCCAATAAACCACTGTAGCTCTAGTGCTATCCATCAATAATAGTTTACTTATAATTTGTTGTGAAATTAATGTTAAAATGTTGTGGATTTAACATTTTTTATTTGATATATAAAAAACTGAGATTTCAGCAATTGTAAAAATATTGTGATAATAATAAGTGTTGTAACATTTTTTTTTAAACATTTATTTTCAGTTGTGGTTGGCTACAACCTCATATTTTATTATTTTATTTTGACTTGTAAGAAATTGACACGTCAATAATTGTGAAAATATTGTGAAATTTGTTGTGTCAGTATAATAATATAAATGTTAACTTAAATCAATATTTAAAAGAAAAAAAAAAAAAACACAAACCCATTACTAAAAAAAAAAAAAACTAACTAAACCAAAGCACTGTTCTAGCTACAGTGTTGCATAGTGCAAAAACACTGGATATACAGTGCCAAGACACTATACGCGCATTCACGCTTTTATTATAAACATTTATTTTTAGTTATGGTTGGTCACAGTTTCATATTTTATTATTTTATTTTGACTTATAAGAAATTAACACCTCAATAATTGTAAAAAAATTGTAAAATTTGTTGTGTCAGTATAACAATATATATATTGTAGGGACCCAATTTGGATTGACCCTGAATACAAATGAGTTTTCAGCCCAACCAGCCCAAACAATAAATTTATAGATAGTGGATTGAAAGGTTTAGGTGCTGGCCGTCGATCACCATGCATGTACTTTTCTTATAAAAAATGCTAAGAGTGCATTTACAGATGGGGGACGCTCCTCGGCCCGTGGCCGAGGAGGCCTTATTGTTCTCCCTTTTCTTTTCCCCCCTCCCCTTTACTTTACTAGCTTTTCTTTTATAGTTTTTATCTTCCTATCCCCTCCTTCCATCTGTTGATCATCTATTTGCCTTTTTTTCTGGCCGTCCGTCCCATCAGAGGCCTTATCGGTACTCAAGTGGTTCACTCTGATCAACGTTATCCTGCCAAGGGGTTACCTCCCCATTAATGCGGCCAGGGGGGTTAGTTGAATGCATTAAATGCGAGAGTGACAGCTTACTTTGGGGTTAGTCTCTCCCCAAAATTACCTTCGTCAGGCCAAGGATAAGGTGGTCCTCGGTGTGGATTGGNTTTGTGAAAATATTGTGACACTTATTAATACAGTATTTTTGCACGGTAGCTACAGTCCCAAGAGGCATTGTAGCTACCGTGCCTAATTTTTTTTTTTTAGTTATTTGTTTGAGTTTTTTTTCTTTTTAAATATTTATGTAAGCTGGTATATATATTATTATACTGACACAATAAATTTTACAATATTTTCACAATTATTAATGTGTCAATTTCTTACAAATCGAAATAAAATAATAAAATATGAGACTGTAACCAACCACAACTAAAAATAAATGTTTATAATAAAAGTGCAAATGCGCGCATAGTGTCTTGGCACTGTACATCCAGTGTTTTTGCATTGTGCAGCACCGTAGCTAGAACAGTGCTTTGGTTTAGTTAGTCATTTTTTTTTTTTTTTTCAGTAATGGGTTTGTGTGTTTTTTTTTTTTTTAAATATTGATGTAAGCATACATTTATATTGTTATACTGACACAACAAATTTCACAATATTTTCACAATTATTGATGTGTCAATTTCTTACAAGTCGAAACAAAATAATAAAATATGAGACTATAGCCAACTACAACTAAAAATAAATGTTTAAAAAAATGTTACAACACTTATTATTATCACAATATTCTCACAATTGTTAAAATCTCAGTTTTTTATATATCAAATAAAAAATGTTAAATCCACAACATTTTAGCATTAATTTCACAACAAATCATAAGTAAGCTATTATTGATGGATAGCACTGGAGCTACAGTGCTTTTGGTTTATTGGGTGAGCTACATTAAATTTCTTTTTTAATATAATTAAATTGAGTAAGCTAAAATTCACGATTTCACACATAAAATCTATATTAATTTTCTCTGAGGCAGCACGTGCAGCCAATGCTAGTCTTATATATAAAAGTGCCTATGCCCGCTACAGTACTTCGGCACTGTGCAAATAACGTATTGCACTATAGTGGCAACAGTGCTTTTCGTGAGGCACTTATCTTCTTTTTTTTTTTTTCTTTTTCAACCCTTTTGCTAAAGTTTTGCAGTAGCTACAGTGCCAAGCGGCACTATAGCTACAGTAGTTACATTTTTTTAAGTCTTCCGTTTGTTTTTTTTTATTTTTTAATATATATATTGTTATACTGGCCCAACAAATTTCACAATATTTTCACAATTATTGAGGTATTAATTTCTTATAAGTCAAAATAAAATAATAAAATATGAAACTGTGACTAACCATAACTGAAAAATAAATATTTTGTGAAAATGTTGTGACACTTATTGGTACAGTATTTTTGCATAGTAGCTACAGTACCAAGCGGCATGTAGCTACAGTGGCTAATTTTTTTTTTTTAAAAGTAATCTATTTGTTTTTTTTTTTTGTCCTTTTAAATATTTATGTAAGCTGTTATATATATTGTTATACTGACACAACAAATTTTACAATATTTTTATAATTATTGTCATGTCAATTTCTTACAAATATATAAAAGCGGCTATGCTTGCTACAATGCTTCAGCACTGTGCACCCAACGTATTTCACTATGCAGCACTGTAGCTGCAACAATGCTTTGGTTTCGTGAGTCTTTTTTTTTTTTTTAACCCTTTTGTTTAAGTTTTGCACAGTAGCTACTGTGCCAAGCGGCACTGTAGCTACAGTAGTTACATTTTTTTTTTAAAGTCTTCCGTTTGTACTTTTTTTTTATATATTGTTATACTGACACAACAATTTTCACAATATTTTCACAATTATTGAGGTGTTAATTTCTTATAAGTCAAAATAAAATAATAAAATATGAAACTATGCCCAACCACAACTAAAAATAAATGTTTTGTAAAAAAACCCATTACTGAAAAAAAAAAAAAAAATGACTAACTAAACCAAAGCACTGTTCTAGCTACGGTGCTGCACAATGCAAAAACACTGGATGTACAGTGCCAAGACACTATGCGCGCATTTGCACTTTTATTATAAACATTTATTTTTAGTTGTGGTTGGTTACAGTCTCATATTTTATTATTTTATTTCGATTTGTAAGAAATTGACACATTAATAATTGTGAAAATATTGTAAAATTTATTGTGTCAGTATAATAATATATATACCAGCTTACATAAATATTTAAAAAGAAAAAAAACTCAAACAAATAACTAAAAAAAAAAAATTAGGCACGGTAGCTACAATGCCTCTTGGGACTGTAGCTACCGTGCAAAAATACTGTATTAATAAGTGTCACAATATTTTCACAAAACATTTATTTTCAGTTGTGGTTGGTCATAGTTTCATGTTTTATTATTTTATTTTTACTTATAAGAAATTAACACTTCAATAATTGTGAAAATATTATGAAATTTGTTGTGTCAGTATAACAAAATATATATATATATAAAGTACAAATGGAAGACTTAAAAAAAAATGTAACTACTGTAGCTACAGTGCCGCTACTGTGCAAAACTTAAACAAAAGGGTTAAAAAAAAAAGGACTCACAAAACCAAAGCACTATTGTAGCTACAGTGCTGCACAGTGAAATACGTTGGGTGCACAGTGCTGAAGCATTGCAGCGGGCATAGCTGCTTTTATATATTTGTAAGAAATTGACATGACAATAATTATGAAAATATTGTAAAATTTGTTGTGTTAGTATAACAATATATATACCAGCTTACACAAATATTTAAAAGGGGAAAAAAAACATATAGATTACTTAAAAAAAATACTGTACAAATAAGTGTCACAATATTTTCACAAAATATTTATTTTCAGTTGTGGTTGGTCACAGTTTCATATTTTATTATTTTATTTTGACTTATAAGAAATTAACACCTCAATAATTGTGAAAATATTGTAAAATTTGTTGGCCAATATAACAATATATAAAAAAGAAAAAAAAAATACAAACGGAAGACTTTAAAAAAAAAAAATGTAACTACTGTAGCTACAGTGCCGCGTGTTACTGTAGCTACTGTGCAAAACATAAACAAAAGGGTTGGAAAAAAAAAAAGAAAAAAGAAAAAGATAAGTGACTCACGAAAAGTACTGTTGCCGCTACAGTGCGTGCACAGTATAATACGTTATTTGCACAGTATTAAATCTAAGGGAGGAGGAGTTGGAGGAATTGTATTCCAAACTTATTTGACGCTAAATGGTTTTTGCCTAATGATAATAAGAGGACACAAATAGTGGCTCTGCGCACACCCTGCACACATACACATATTACAAATGATTTAACAGTTAAGTCATCATGACATTTAACATCAAAATTGTGATGTATTTATTTTATCATTAGATTAAGAGAAGTGATTGACCTTATGGGCCACTTTATTTATTATTCATTAATTGCTTCACTGTTAACTCTAGTAATACTAATGCTCTAATAGAATAGCATTTGGTTGCATGCATCTTGCTCGAATGTGATAATTGAAACTGGGTAGAATGAGTAATTAGTTCACTTACTCAAAAACTTATAAAACAAAAAGCTAAAATTGTATTCCTTGTACATGTTGGCATTAAGCCAAAAAGTGTTAGGTTCCTAAATACATTAATTCCATTTCTTTGTACCCCTAAGCTGTAGGTATTGGCCTTAATCACATGCTGGAAGGCTAAGACAAACCTTAAAGCCCTTAAAAAGAAGAGCCTTATAGTTTATAGTACTACTCTACTACATGTACCGTAGTGGCAATGCCATTGTAGCTCCTTTATTTCTTGGAACTCTTACCCTTTAACCTGCTTTTGGTAATGCAAATATTCTACCTAAACTCATAAAAGCAAGGTCTTTTTCTCTCCTTTATTTTGTTATTTTATCTATACTTTCCTCCCCAATTGTCTCTCAAAAGGAGAATCCACTGCAGTATCAAAGTCACAGACCTTAATAAAATTTGAATCCTTTTGCGCATGCTAGAGTAAAAGTTGTACATATGCAATGGTTTTAAAGTTCTGCTTTGGAAAATTGTCCACCAACACAAAAAGTAGTACTTTTTAATTTTAATCAAGTTACAATATGACAGGACGAGTTGCTCCAAATAATATAACTAACTTTGCCTGAAAAAAATTGCAGTGAAAACTGAAAAGATACTAAATTTTTGTTATTTACAGTGGCTAGCTTTGGAATCTTATGGGTTTCTCGATTAACTCATTGTCTTTCTTTTCTTTATTTTTTTGGGTTTTTTATTAATGGATTAGATTCTAATATTGAGAGACAAAGACTGCCATAAAAGGCATTGTCATCTTGGTTTAATTATTGAGGGAAATTATTTTGTTTTTTTAATCCAACTTTACACAATTATAAGCAATTATGTAAACTACACCAAATCTTTCTTGAGAAATATTTGTATAAATGACACCACTATCCATTATGATTTATGATTTATAAAAATGTAACTAATAAATCCATATCTAACTTTTCTAAAAGAATGTTTCATTTTTTTCAAAAGAAAAAATGTTCCTCAAACTATTTATAAAATGACACTCTCCTTTTAATAATTGTATAAATAGTGCTCTCCTCTTGGGGGGTTTTGTACAAAATGAATAGGAATTTTTTAAAATGAAATATTTTGTTAAACAAGTATCAATGTCAATGAATATAAGCTCATATGTTGCATTAAAACATTAAGGAGTCAAGAAAAATTATCTATGCAAATGTTACGAAGTACATGTCATTTTGATAAATCTCAAAGAAGGTTGGGGTTCTAAGATTTTTAAAATTTTTTTATATAATTCGATAGTTGACAATGAACGATTTGAATTATGGATATTTGCACTAAAAATACTAAAAAGTATTAATTAATTGAGTTATAAGTTTTTTTTTTTTTTTTTTTTTTTTGTGGTTATAATAAGTTAAAAAGAAAAAGTAAAAAGGATAGAGAGTGAGAGAGACCAAATTGCCCTTTTTAGCTCAGAGCTCTATAGTGATCATGTTATTAAATTCACCAATCCAATGAGTATTGAGGAAAACTAGGTGTAATATATTTTTTTCAATCTTCCTTTTTTCCCTAAAGAACTAGGTAATAGTGCATTATTTTTATATTGCATGCGTTTAACACATCTTTTAATGTATTCCCACCTTTACAATTATACTATTGCTTCACAGTCACATTCTTCTCACAGTCTTACACAAATTAGTAGCACTTTTTCTTCTTTTCATGCCAAAAACAACAACCCAATTTAGACAGAGTGATGCTCCTCGTGTGGCTTGAGCTAGCAAGTTTATTATATCTATTTATTTATTCCTCAATAAACTAATTTTAGGTCCAAATGCCACCAAATTTATTCAAAATTTAAATTCCACAAAAATGGTGGCCTTGATTACAAAGTACAAACCCTATATTAGTGGTTTGTGACTTCCCCACACAAGAGTCATAAGGTTCTTTTGAACTTAATAGTGCATTTAATTAATTAATTTGATTAATATTTTAAAAATAATATTTAGATCGTTCAAAGATACTGATTTTGGAATTTTCAAGCTACCTACCTAAAAAAAAAAAATTCCTGCCAACTCCAAGAAAGAAGTATAACGTAAGTCTTTTTTTGCTTTAGTTCTTGTTCTTTGGGCCTAAGATAAATTAATTAGAATAAACTTCAGTGGCAAATTATAGTTTTGATCCGATTGATGATGCTTACTCTATCTATCTAGTGGATGGTGAAGATCTAATAGATATTCTAATGATTTTCGTCAATGGCCATAGCTTCATGTATTTTGAAAAGGATGGCTGGATTGAATTATTGGAATACCATGTTACCAACCTATTAAACTATTGAATAATCGAGGTTGGATTTTTTTTTTTTTGCAAAATGATTAATTGGACGGCTACATGAATATATTTCATTTCCTTTTTTATTTTGTCATGCAAATTTTTTTTTTAAAATTTTAAATTTAGTAGACTACACATGCATCTACAGGATTGGATTTTGAATCTAGCTATAATCTAATCATTCGGCTCATCATCATCATCATTATTATTAAGGTCTTGTTAATGGGTATCCTTAGGGCTACTGTTAATAAATCATTTTAGAAAAGTTTTGATATCAATTTTATGAAAATTATGAAAGGTGTCAAAATTTTAATTATTTTGCTCTTTTCCGGTTTCCTCATAAATTTTTTTTTAAAATATTTCTTAAATCAGTGCCTTTAAGACATTCGTTAACAAAAAAAAAAAAAAAAAAATTGGAAAAAAAAAATCTCAATTGTCATACTAGTTATATGCTTCAATTATAACTTATAACAATAAGCTTTAAAAGGTACCTATATTATCTTATCAAAAAAAAAAAAAAGTACCTATATGAATGCTAAAGCTTAAATATATCCATCAGATTACAGCAAAAGTTACCAAAATTATGCATCCCAATGATTCTTCACCTAAAAATTCAATCCATAAGGCCAAGTGAAAGAAAAGCTTTCCAAATTTGTGTAACTAAATCAGTTCTATCCAACTTCTAACTGTGTTGGCTAGAACTGGAAGGAACAAAAAGTCCAAAATAGAATTGTGATTCGCTAATGGATCCAAAAATGAATATTGCAATCATGTGAATAAACCTGGTTTGACTCAAACGTGCACTTCTATACATTGATCTCCTAAATATGATCTGGCATTCATAGATTATGACCTTGTCCACAGTGCTAAGTGCTTACTCAACAAAAATTTCAGTAATCTACAAAACACGTTGTTGTTCGCATTTTTTTAATCAAACAATATTATGAGTTTTTTTTTATGGAGCAATCTTTAATATCATTTTATTGTTTACCATCGAGAACTTGCCAACTTAATAATTCTAAAAATATTAGACTAGTGACAAAATTGTATCCATGGTATTCCCATGAGCAAGCACTATAGTATAGAGGAGTCAAATATGCCAAACCAAGTCTTTAGCTGTCCCTTTTATTATTAAAATAAATAAATAAATGTCACAATATATTTAAAAACACAACTAATTTAACAATACTTTTGGTAGTAGATTGTGATTGGTATATACTACAATAAAAGTATGTTAATCTTAGTTGAAGTCTTAATAAAATTGATGTTGCACAATCCATCACCTCATCAAATTATGAAAAATAATTTTGAAATTTATTACGTTACCAATATGTACGACGCACAAACACACACACAAATATATATATATATATATATGGTCCCCGGAAATGAATCACTTTTCAATCAAAACCAATATCTTCCTTCGAAAACCAAATCCCCCCTTCTCTTTGGCAAGTTAGAAAATTTAATTTTGTATGGGTTAGATACAACCCCACATTCAACCAACCCAATTTCTTAGAAGAAACTGCTTTTTATAATGCCTAAGGCCTAACTCCCATATTCAGGTCGCATGGTGCACATTTGTCAATAACATCTATCTAAGAAGATTCCCTTGGTTTAAAGCATATATATTAGCACAAACACCTATATGCCACCCACATAAACACGCAAACATTTCACATAGAGAGAGAGAGAGAGAGAGGGAGAGATGGGGGTTGAGCTATGTGCAAAATTGGGAGGAGTGGGGTTATTCACAAGGCTAGCCAAGTCATGGAGCAAAATGGAGAAAGGCCTAAACGATTGTGTCTCAAAGAGCTTCATAGGGAGATACTTCAAATTAGAAGCTAGAAAGAGTTGTTTCACAAAAGAGCTACGTGCTGCCACTGCCACTTTTCTCACTATGGCATACATCATTACTGTCAATGCCACCATTCTCTCTGACTCTGGTGGAACTTGCTCCATTGCTGATTGCACAACCTCTTTGAACCAAACAGCTAGCCCAGATTGTATGATCAAGCCCAATGCTGGGTACCAAACTTGTCTCTCTAAAGTTAAAGGTGACCTCATTGTTGCCACTGTTTTGTCAGCCATGGTTGGGTCCATTGCTATGGGAATTCTTGCTAACCTTCCCTTAGCTTTGGCACCAGCTATGGGCCCAAATGCCTACCTAGCCTATAACTTGGTGGGCTTTCATGGATCTGGGTCCATATCCTACCAAACTGCACTAGCTATCGTCTTAGTTGAGGGTTGTGCCTTTTTTGCAATATCCGCTATTGGGCTTCGCTCAAAGCTCGCTAAGCTCATACCTCGGTCGGTTCGGCTCGCCTGTGCGGCAGGTATTGGGCTTTTCATTGCATTTGTGGGCTTGCAGGTGCACCAAGGAGTGGGCCTCATTGGGCCTGATTTGTCGACGTTGGTGACCCTCACAGGCTGCACTAATACAAACCCAGAAACAGGTGAGTGCATTGGGGGACATTTGAGAAGCCCAAAACTCTGGCTTAGTTTGGCGGGCTTTCTAATCACATCATATGGGTTAATGAAGAATGTAAAGGGTAGTATGATATATGGTATTCTTTTTGTGACATTGGTGTCATGGTTTAGGGGTACATCAGTGACATATTTTCCTAATACCCCAATTGGTGATACTAGTTACAATTATTTCAAAAAAGTTGTTGATTTCAGAGTGATCAAATCCACAGCTGGGGCTCTAAGCTTTGGCAATTTCAATAGAAGTGAAGTATGGGTGGCATTAGCAACCTTGTTCTATGTTGATGTGCTAGCCATCACAGGCACAATGCACACAATGGCTGAGATTGGAGGGTATGCCAATGAGCAAGGAGGTTTTGAAGGTGAGTACTTGGCATACTTGGTTGATGCAGGGTCCACAATTGTGGGGTCTACATTGGGAGTTTCAACAGTTGCCACTTATGTGGAATCATCAGCTGGGTTGAGAGAAGGGGGTAGAACAGGATTAACTGCTGTGATCATTGGATTGTATTTCTTCATTTCATTGTTTTTCATTCCACTACTTTCTAGTGTTCCTCCATGGGCCATAGGCCCATCACTTGTGATGGTTGGGGTGATGATGATGAAGGTTGTGAAGGACATAAATTGGGCTGATATGAAGGAAGCAATCCCTGCTTTTATAACCATGCTTCTAATGCCACTTACTTATTCCATTGCAAATGGGATTGTTGCTGGGATTGGGCTCTATGTTGCTCTTAGTCTCTATGATTACATTTTGGGTTCTATAAGGTGGTTGATCAAGATGAAGAAGATGGTTGCCAAGGAACAAAATCAAGTGTCTGCTACAGCTGGTGTAGATTCAACAATTGAAATTATCTGAATTTATTAGAGTTTTTTTTTTTTTTTTTCTTCTTTTTTTCTTCTTTTTTTCTTTTTTTTGGGAGAAGATATTAGACGTTAGTAGTTTATAAATATTTATTTTAAGAAAAAAAAAAGTAGAGGTAAGGTAAGTGCTTTAGTTACATTTTTAACTTTGGTATAATTAATTTAGCTCGACTACCACGCATTATGTGCTCTCTACATATTTAGCCCCCAAAAAGAATGTGCTGTTCACATTAAAAGCTTTATAATCTTTCTTCTATAATCCATATTTAATCATTTTATTGCGCTTGTCTCTCTAAATGAAGCTTGAATATATATATATATAAAGGACTCTTCAACTCTATTAAACTTAATTCTTCTCACAAAATGAGGAGGAATATTTATATATGTGTGGGTTCTGCATGTTGTGAAAAGAGACTTGATAAAACTGCATTTTATAAGATAATTTTTCTAAGTTGATAGCCATATCCAATAACAAGATGTTGGTATACTTTAGCAAATTGCTTTTCCTTTTATTTTTAAAAAACCTTTTTAATGGCAGCATGATTCACAATGCATATAGTGGCACCACGCATTTTTCATTTTCATGAGTCAATTCAAGATCATTGATCATAATCAAACTAGAATAAATTTGCAATAATGTCGGAATAGACTCAAACCAAACATGCTTGATGCTCCCTCTCACCGATTTTGCTACTTTAACAATTATATTACGATTATCAATTGAGTAATCTAGAATGAACGATCCCATGATCTAGAACCCAATTTTGATAACTACCATAGAAGCTATAATATACGAATGCAACATCAATAGCACGAACATTCAAAATATAAACAAACCCAACAATCAAAACCATTAAAAAAAAAGAAAAAAAAACCTTAGCTAAAAACAATAACCAGTATGTGTCAAACTAAACTATAAGTGATAAGTCGATTACTCCCTATCTCTCTAACAAATTGGCAACATCAAGACAATAACTCAAAGGGATGAGACCCAACCACTTGTCATATATCCTATCACACCAATCATAACCTAGGATGCACGGATACTTCATTTGAGGTGCTGTACCCGTGTCGTATTCACGTTGTAATAGTGTTTAATCTGTTGTATCATGTTATGATTTTTCAAAAATTGCTCGTGTTATCGTATCTTATCGTACCTGTATCCGCGTCTGTGTCTGTGCATCCTAACTTGTGAGTTAACTAATAGGTAGAGAAAAAATTGTGGAAATAGCATGATTCACAACTTTAAAGTTCCAATGGTCTTGTTATTCTCTCTCTATTCAATTTAAATATTCTTTTCATCATTCCTATCTTCTCACTCAAAACAAAAAGGACACAAAACAATTAGCATTCACCTGTCCAATAGAAAATCAAATCCTCAAATACAAGTCGCTCGAAATGACTTGTACACAACAGTATAGCACCATTTTAAAGCGGTGGATTATATGCCGTTGACAAAAAGCATGACGGTAACGAGGATTTTGGCTCGGAAAAATCAGTCTAGGTTGGAATGAGTGGAACCCTACGGTTACTAGTAATTTAAATAGAAATTTGAATGGATTCCTTATGAAATGGGTATATACGAGACCGGTAATTTAAATAGAAATTTGAATTAATTCCTTGGATATATACGAAATTTCTCAACTAATTCTCTAAGCATGTAGAAGTATTTAAGAAAGAGTATGAAGCCGACCTGTAAGTTAAAACTCTCATTTCTATTAAAAAAATATAAATAAATAAATAGTAATAGAAGATATCTTCTAACCCACGTAACCCAACACTAAAACTCTCCTAGCTAAACCAAAAGAACAGAACATTAAACTGACCGAAATCTAGTATGAAAAAATCATACTTTCAGTTTCAGGCTCAGCAAACTCAGGAGTTTGCCAGACACCGTGAAGCAGAGGCGGAGAAAGAGACAACAAGAGTGAGAGGAAGGCTTTTTGAGAGAGGTACCTGTGTTTTGAAGGCTTATTAATCTGCCAGGTGAGTAGATAGAAGTGTTTAGCAATTAGCACTATCAATTATCATGCCATCCTAACCCTACAACTCAATAAGGTGAGTTAATTTATGTGGACAAAACGCTGTTATCAAAACGTTTAAGTAGTTCAAGCAAATGATGATCGAGGCCCTTGTTCATGTGCCTCTTAAATTTTCACAAAGTCGAGTAATTATTAGGTACTTGCGGAGTATCTAATTGAATTCATTCATGATGAGATTTACTATGAATATGCGAAGAATAAGCATCACGTCACCATGTTCTGAGAGCATCCAATCATTTTCTATTTTTTAAAGTGTGAAGCATCAATATTAGCATAAGAGTACCGTTGAATTAAGATAGTCAGCCAAGTGCTTATTTTAGTGAGAAATTGAATGAGGCTAAAGAACAAAAGTATTTAAAGTTTGCTCCGTCATAGTGTCTGATAGGGATGTTAGGTTCATGAGTTACCTTTAGAAAACCCGTTGGCACATGCATTTTATCCTCACACATATGGTCAAACTACGATTGTCAATAGGAGTATTAGGAAACCTCTTGAGAGGTTTGAGAGGTTTGGTAGGTGAATTAAACAGAAATTAGGGTTTGATTCTCCATGCAGTCCAACTTCCATATAATTATAATAGCTCTATCAGTAGAAGTCCATTTAAAGTTGCATAGTTTTAAACATAGGCGTTGATCCGTAGGATCATTTTTATCCTTCTGTTTATGTTGATTATGACTTTATGAGTCCCCTTTGAGAATTTGAGCAAATTTTCTAATTTATGTTTATTTCTTTGATAATTCAATTATTACAAGAAGTAGAGAAGGGGGGATTTGAACCCTAGTTTTCTTTTAGACCAAGCAATGCCAACGAAGTATAAGACTCTTGGCTAATTTATGTTTATGTACAATTAAAGGATTTTCCTTTCTCTAAGAACCAAGTAGTGAAGGGTAATGTAAATTTATGTTATAATGACTTATGTATTTCTTATAAATTTTACCTCACTCTTTTTCCCCCTTCCCCTTCAGGTGATATGACATATGAGATATAGGTATTATGACTGTCTCTAATTTTTGTTAAGGTTTGGATCTTTTATTTCCATTGCAGATTGTATTATATTCAAATCTCTCAAGATGGAGAAAATGTTAGAAAATATGGCTAAATAAACAAGTTTTGATTCAACAATACAAACCCTAAAAAATTAGCAATGGCAAAAATAAATAGATAGAGTTAGAAAGATCTCACAAACTATAGAATCACGCAAATGCGTTGTCTTTAAAGGTTGATTCGTGCCACCCGGAGTAGAACTCGGTGTGAATGGCTCTCTTGGCCGAACAACCCCCAAGATTAGACTATAGTAATTTCTTCAAGTTGATCACACACTCAAACAAGAAGAACTAGGAACAACCTTACTTGCCTTTCCTTTCCTTAAAAAAATGAAGCTGAAATTTTCTCTTTGTAGCTGAAATTTTTTCTGTGAAGCTGAAATTTTCTGTGTAGCAAAAAAACAGAGCAAAACAGAGAGGATTTGCGGCTGGAAAAGAGGAGAAAAATGTGATGATTGAATAGTGTGTGTTGTGGTGTTTATAAGCTAATGTAGTGAGGGTTGATGGGTTGAACCAACGGACACTGTGCAGCCAACGGGCAGCACAATAAATGCCCCAACGGGCTGCTATTTAATGCCCAACGGGCAGAACCTAAATGGGCTAAAACCAAAAGAAATGAGAAAAGAATCAGGCCCAAGAGAGATAGAGACTAGCTTAACTTCAACCCAAGCCCAACCCTTAGCACATTGTCTTTCAAGTTTACTACCTAAGATGTGCAAAGCCTTATAAAGTCATAACAAGATTCATTCCTAACCAATGTGGGACATAAACATACATTAAGTGTTTGAAACACACACATACTCCAACAGAAAATAGTGCAGCCTAGCACTAAATTTGCACTTTTGAAGGTAATCCATTTTCCAAATCAACGGTAAAAATCAATTTTTTTTGGGTTAGTTACACTTCACCCCCTCGATTATGCTGCAGTTGCAATGTCCCTCCTAAACTTAAAAAATAGAGTAATATCCCCCCATAACAATTGGTAATAAGTTCTTTACTCCATACTATTACATTTTTAGTCAAATTTAATGGAATAGACAAAATTTTCCGAAAAAAGTTTCTAGTAAGAGTTTGATTTTCCTGACTGAGACCCTACTGCAGGATGCAAATGCTTATTCCCAATAGTTAAACGGGACATTGCAATTTGCAATTGCACCATAATTAAGGGGAAGTGCAATTTGCTCTAGTTTTATTTCGTTGAAGTTCTTGTCATTGTTATTGGATTGATCTATTAATTTTGAGA
This sequence comes from Quercus suber, assembly GCF_002906115.3. Taxonomy (NCBI): domain Eukaryota; kingdom Viridiplantae; phylum Streptophyta; class Magnoliopsida; order Fagales; family Fagaceae; genus Quercus; species Quercus suber. The sequence goes on along the minus strand of NW_027069682.1, from coordinate 984,774 downwards.
TAATTGTCTTAAATTTTTTTAAAGTAGAAAAAAAGTTCAAGTTTTACTAACATATGTTTAAATTGTAAGTGTGATAAGACAAACAATTTCCCTGATGATCAGTTCAGCAAATTGCCGGATGAGATTCTTGTTTCCATTGTGTCACTAATGCCTTTGAAAGAAGCATCACAAACAAGTATTCTCTCTCATAGGTGGAGATATCTGCGGACGTTTACCAATGGTAGCTTGGATTTTGATTGTTCAGCATTGCTAAATCTCTTGGGGATTGAAAAGTATTGTGAAAAAAGAAAAGGGTTGGTTTGTTAGATGGGTGAATGGAGTTTTGAGATTGCATCAAGGTTCTACTATTGATGAACTCAGAGCTTGTTCTGTTGTGAGTGACAAGAACTTCACATTGGACATTGAAAATTGGTTAAGTTTTTTGCTTAGGAAGAAAGTTAAAAGATTTGCACTGGAATGCAAAGGTCTAAGGAATTGTGATTACCAGCAATATACTCTTACTGATCAGTTTCTCTGTAATTACGGCCTTGATTCCCTCACAGTCCTCTGTTTGACTTACGTGCAAGTGACGGAAAAAGCTCTTCTGTATGTTTTATCTAATTGTCCATTTCTTGAAGTGTTAAGCGTGGAATGCTTGGATTCTCTTCAAAATTTAAAGCCTTCTGGCCCTTTGGTTGGACTTAGAAATGTTGCAATTTCCACTTCATATTATGCGCATGTAGCAAGGATTCTTCTTGGGAATGTTCCTAATCTTGTAGAGGCATCCTATGCAGGTCTTTATGCTTTCTTTTTATTAAGAGAGCGTGATCAGATGCCAAGCTATCTATCTCTATTGGAGACACTTTCTTTGGTCTTGACTTGGCAGGTTGGTGTTTGAAAACCTTTTTATGTTTGTCAATGGTGTGCCTTTTTTCCACCTTTGCAATGAAAGTTGTTTATGTGTATACTAATTTTTCCTTGGTTCAATTTTTCAGAGGATTTCACAATTTTCCAGATTTCCCATATTAAGAAATCTCAGGCACTTGAATCTGACTTTACTGGTAATGGATGTCAAAAGCCTACTTGGTTGCACTTCTCTACTAGTGGCATTTCCAATATTACATAGATTTGTAGTGGATGTAAATAATATTATTTTGTTGCTTACAATTTCAGCATCTCAGCATTTATTGTTTGTACATTCATAATGTATATGATGGTTTATTCATTTGAATGCATTAAGCTCACTTTCCCTTCCAATTATAAATTATTCTAGTTTTTGTAGTTGTGCATGTCTACTATGTAACCACAGAATTTCTTTGTTGTTCTGTGCACACAAACATGAACACTTTCACACGCAGTGTGACATGTATGTGAATTCTCACTTAGCATTAAAATTTGCCAGATGAAGTGTGATTTCAACTAGAAGAAACCATTTGGAGTAGTCACTGCTTAGTTTAACAAAAAATTGTTGCCTCTTGTCACTTTTATCCAAACATGAATGCATCCCCTGAGCTTCTCTTTTCATCCCTCTTTATGCACTTTTTAATTATATTCTTTATTTAATTTAAAAATTAAGCAGTATACTTAAATCTGGTTAGGGTTTGGTGTCAAAGTGAAGGCCCTGACAACAACAACAACGCTCTCTTTCTGAATGTGCTTCATAGTTAGGATTAGACATTACACATGACATACATTAGAAATCCAAGCAAGCCATTCCTATAAAGACTTTGGAACCTTAATGAATTTATTAGTACTCCCATGGATTTCATGGATTATTCCCAAAAAAGCTTTGTGTGCATCTAATTACCTGATTGTAGTATGCATGTTTTTGTATGCCAAGATTAATTTCTATTAGGCCAAAGAAGAAAAGGCCACTTGGTATTGCCGAGACATCTTAGCACATAGTAAAACTTGATCCCCGACACGATGAGAATACATTTGGTCAGGATGGCCCAAATGTTCGGCTATGCTTTAAGAGGAGTAAATAACAAATACGTTTGCTTTTTATTATACTACCCTGGTAAATTATTGATCGCATTTTAGTCTTGTGTAAGGCCAGTCATCCTGTTGATACAACCACTTGGTGGAACACAGTATAACTGAAGACTTTAATTGAATTGATGAGAAAATCAGCTGTGCTTGAAGAAGCCGAGAAATTATAAGATTCAGATGGTGGACAAGTGATATGGTCCACCATTTCACTAAAAAACTGCTACTTGTTTAAAATTGTTAGTTAGAAAAATTTTTAAACAGAAATTAATTACTGACTCAGCAATTTTAAACAAGTGGAAGTTTTTTAGTGGAATGGTGGATAAGTGACGTGGTCTATCAGAGGACTCTATAATTTCTTGAAGAAGCCGAAGAAAGGGTATAAAGAAACATGGTATGTGACAATTTCTTTATTATATGGTTATATAAATTTTGGTTTATTGTTGTGGGTTCACTTTTTAAATGATTTTCAAGCCTAATAATGACAAGGGATCCTGGGCCTTCAAGGGTGGGTGGTTGATTGTTGGTTAGACTGGACTTGGCTCACTGCGACCTTATTGGACCTTTTTACGAATCAATCTGTGCACAAGACATGAATCCCACAACACATACACACACACACACACACACACANACACACACACACACACACACACACACACACAGTGGTATTATGTTTTATTATATTGAGTATTTGAGTACATTAGGTCTTACTTTGCTTGGATGTACCACAAGGCTCAATAAAGTTCAAAAATCACAAACTTGAGTAGCTCTACTTAGGCTTTCAAGACTTGTGAAATTTGAATCCCTTTGAATCCAAGTGAGTCCTCAAGTGTTTGCTCCAGGACCTCTTACAACACCTCACTCTTCACACTCCATCTCAAGGCTCTTTTTCTGGTGTTTCTTTGTATCTTGAGTGCTTTTGTCTGAATGCCCTTCCTTAGCTTGGGTTCACCCCTTTCATAATGCTGCTTGAAGATTCTTAAAATCAACTATCCATTCCTTTGGTGTTCTGAGTACCAAAACCAATGTTCTATCTGAAGCATTGGTGGCTGGTCCTTTCCCCTTTCTTCTCTTATTTCACTCTCCTAGGGACTGATAGCTGAAAGCCTACCTACTAACTTTCTTCTTACTGGAGATCCTTTCTAAGTAAATCCAAATTCTTCTCTGAGGTCAAAACTCCTTATTCTTCTTCCAAAGCCTTAGAAGGGACACCTCAAAATTCTGAGGCTTTGATGTTGACTCCTCATAATTTGTTCCTTTCCCTAAAATGAGGCAGATTCCTTCTTGTTAGTGGTGTAGTCGAAAAGGCTCCTAACCATCTTTCTTCTTGTTTCACCTTTTTTGCTTACCTGAGGTCCTAGGTTCCTTCAACAGGTGTTGACCCTGAAACCATCATCTGTCTCTATCACTCCCTTCTTGGTCCTAGGGAATAGACGTTGACATGACCTCCTTCGTCTTTCGTGCCTCTTTTAAAATGAGCATGTCATATCCTGAGTTATCCATGTCCTAATTGGTGTCCTCCAGCTTTATTCGAGGACCTACTCCCCCAAACTGGCGGATCCCATGCAACCTGGGCCCAAATCCCATTCATTCCTTATTCTTCCTTTTTATTGGACTTCTTTGGGATCATGACTTCTTCACGTTGTTGGGCTAAGCCTCCTTCTTCCCTCCTTTTCTAAGGCCCAAAACTTATCTTCCTCTTCCCGTAGGCTTGGCTCTCCTTTTTCATTTTTTAAGGGCCAAACTTTCTTCTTTTTCCATTTACATGGACTAGCCTTTCTCATTTCTATGGGCCTAGCTCCTTGTCACATTTTGGACCTCAAAAATTGTCAATTAAGATGATAAAAAAAATAAGTTGAGATTATAGTATTTTCACCTTATATATCACCATCTACGTATTATATGTGCACCAAACTTGACAAACAAGCCTGTTAATTTTTGGTATTTGTGTGATATGAAGTATGACCAATGAAAGATTGGCCAAAGGCCTTATGGTTTTCCTCAATGTTTATTCTCATTTGAATGACAATTTTTCACAATCCTTAGTATAAAAATTCGTTTTCATAATCAATTTCAAAGTTTTGGTGTGAATGAGGCAGTGAGTTCAAGACTAAGAGTAATGCCTAAGTCATATGCGTGTCATATGCCTTAGCAGGATGATTTTTTGCAGGAATATCCTTGCTCTCAACTTCCATGGCTAACCTTCTCTTCATTGCCATATGCTCCTGCTAAGTTTTGGTTTCAGATTTAGATTTTAGAATCAACCTATGCAGGCTAGCAGTAACATAAGAATAGCTTTAGCACTTTGTTTCATTATAGGAAAGCTAAAACTCATTGGCACCTTATATTTACAAATTGTGTTGGCATAAGGGGGCTTCTTTGTTTGTCATCATATGCTTATGTTTTCCTTTTCTTGTAATGAAAGTTATTCATTGTACTATGCACATGTTTTCTTTATATTGTTTCAAGTATTATGGCACCCAGCCCCAAGTAAAATGTCTATTATCACTAGCAATTCAATTTAATTTTAGCTTCTAATTTTGGATGATATCTTGTTATTACATGGTATAATAATAAGGCTTCTGCATATAAACAAGCATCATACAGTTCTCTTTCTTGTGACAGTTGATGGGCTAGAAGACCCAGCAGGAAAAAAAAAATGGTACTTAAGGTTGAACATCAACACCAATGCCTCTCGGTGTTTGAATTGAAAGGTTTTGTTGGGTGTAAAGTTGATGTGGAGCTTGTCCAGTATATACTTAAAAATGCTATGTCACTGCAGAAGATAATAATAACATTACGTAACTATAGGAATCTTGAGAAGAAAGTGTCGGCTATTACCTGTGCTAGGCAACTTGAAACAAGATTACCTCCTGGGGTGGAGTTAGTGATGTTGTAAAGCATTATTCACTACAATGTAATGGTTTGATAGAGTGGTAAGAGTTATGTAAAATAGCTTAGATTTTCTAGATAGTTAAGGGCAAGGGCGAAGGGCTAGTGCGGGCCATGACCCCCTTGGCTTTTCAAAAGTCCCTATCTTAGTTTTTGGTAAAAAAAAAAAAAATCATTTTAGATATAAATTGAAATAATGGCCCTCTAAATTTTTATTAACAGCATGTAACACATTTATTTAGATGACTAATGCATTATTTTTTGTTTCCATGGGTACGATTTTTTTTAATATTTCAAGAAATTTATTTAATTTGTATTGTTTAGGTATATTTTCATTAGTTATCCTTTAACAATAATTTACTTTTTGTATTAGTAATAATTTATTTAGTTATATGATAAATAAATTTTTATTTGTGAAAGTTTAAAGTATAAAGTGACCACATCATTTAGGGTACGTTTGGTACACTGAATGAAGATTATGACATGAAATGTAATCTTAATTACTTGTAATAAAGTGTGTTGTAATATAATAATTAAGCATATTCATTAGTTTGGTTGTGAGTTATAACATTAGGAATCCAAATCTTCTGTCCCACTTTTCCTGCTCCACTCTATACTCCACCAATAAATGCTTGCCACGTGTTCACTTAATTAATTAAATACTATCATTATTGATTTATTAATACTACAGTTATTAATTAATAGTAGGATTTAATTAATTAGGTGAACACATGATAAGCATTTATTGGTGGAGTATAGAGTGAAGCAGGAAAAGTGGAACAGAAGATTTGAACTCTAACATTAGAATGAAACGTAACATTTATTTTAAGAAATATTTTATTCATACAATTATATCTCCTTAAAAATTATTATTTTTAAATTTAAGAGAGATATATTTTATTTTTTATGATTTTTTATTTTTATAATTGTTAGATGTATATGGAAAGTTTGTTGATTTGGAAATATATTAAGTTTTGAAATTATTGCACTTATTAAGGAATAGCTAATACAACTTTTTAAAGAGGAATAGTTATTCCTCATTTTGAAGAATAGCTATTCATAAGGAATGACTATTCCTTATAATAAAAATATAACAAAACTAAAGAATAACTAAACCATAGGAATAACTATTACATTACAGCACCTATTACAGCCTACCAAACATGCCCTTATCGAAGTTGCAATCTTACTTTTGATAAATTAGTTTTATTGTTCTATACTTTAAATTTTATTTTTGTTAAGTTATAATTTTTTATTTATAAATATGTTTTAAATATAAATGTCTACTAGAAAATATCCATCTAGATATGAAAAACTTAAGAAAAGAAGAAGAGAAAACTAGACAAACAAATTAATTCTCAAAATCCATCTATATGGATAAATTTGTTACTAATATTAAACAAGACACAACAGAAAATTTAAGTGAAAATATAACAAATGAACAAGAAATCCATTAAAAAGAGTTAAAAGATAATAAAACCCGAAATTGATTGAGCCAGCTGTAAGCAATTTAAGGCATCTTCCACGATAGTTTCTAGGCCTGTCCACGAGTTGGGCCGGTTCGGGTTTGGGCTTGAACCGAACTCAACCTATTTCGGTCGGGTGGTTGGATCTTAGACCTGTATTCGACCGAATAGTCGGGTCAGACCCAGTGTTTCAGGTCGCCAGATAGGCAGGTCGGAATTGTAGGTTAGGCGGGTTTGGGCAATTAATGGGCTAAATTTTTGGACTTCTATGAAATTTATTTTAGTTCAATTTTTTCAACCCTTTTAGCCCAAATTAAGGAGCTTGGCAGTTTTAAAAATTACTTGGGTGTCATATTTTTTGAATTTTCCATATAAAACAAATTGGGCCTCCTTTTCCCCTTTTTTTTAATAGGCCTTCAAGATAAACTTAAATTAAGCAACAACTCCACTTATAAATCCATTGGGCCTTTAGAATATAAACTTTCTAGACAAAATACCTCACCACAGGTCACAAAATAAGCCTATTTTTACCACATGTTAAGCATTAAATATCCTGGACAAAATACCCTACCACAGCACACAAAATAAACCTATTTTTACCACATCTGTTATGCATCCACACATTGACCACAAAAAATAAACACATCAATATATATTGTAAAATCTGGACAAAGAGCACAACACAACTAACACACAAAATCCTATCTTCACCAAATCCTATTTTCACCACCTGTGACTTGTTAAACAGCCACACATTGACTACCGAAAATTAACACAACAAAATAACTTGGACAAAATAGCAAAACACAATAGACAAAACATGCCTATTTTTACCACCTGGCAGTAAGCCAGTAGATTAACACAAATTATATATATTCAAGAAAAACTCATAGGCATAAAAGCCAGTCTTAACTCTTAACACCTATGTCAAACCTGCACCTGCCAACCACACAACAAGTAATATTTCCAACAACAAATAAGCCAACCACAACAAGCATAAGCTACAAATTTATATTGCAATACTTCCATCTATATATATATATATATAAGTGGATATATAATAGGTTAGCCATATAGGCTGAGAAGGAAATTAGATTACTAAAAGTTTATAAGGCTGTAAATCATAAGGCAGTAACCTTGCTGGCTATACAATATTCCCAGCAATATAATTAATTACAATTATGAAATACTGTAGGTATTTCCAAAAAAATATCTTTTCCCAAGCATTAAATGACAAATACTCAAGCTAATAAGTCTATAACTAATAGAAAAGAAAACCTATATAATTCCTAGGATTTCTTTTCTATAAGGATTAAGAGTAGTACTATTAGAAAAGCAATTTACAAAAGAGCTTCCAAAATGTTCCCAAAAGGTTGCCTCCTTTACAAAATAAATGATACCTCCTACAAAAGACAAAAAAATATTTAACAAATAATACATTACTACCAAATACAAGACCAAATAGAAAGGGTAGCAAGTTTATAACAGTAAGAGGCCAAAGACAATAACATACCAAGTCAATTATCAATCTTCAACACTAATTAAGGGTCGTTTGCTTGAGCTAGAACCCAATTTGGAGCTGGTACTTACTGATGCACTTGATGATGATTGTTGATTTAAAACTAGAAAAGAAAAGGAAATAGATACAATAGATTAAATTTCGTTTGAATATATGAGACATTCAATAATAATTAATAGACAATAAGTTCTAGAATTTAAACATATTACCTAAATCATGAAATTCCTCCTCCAATGCCTCAACCTCATCCCTTGATTGGCGATGAGAAATTGGAACTGTGGCTTGAAGCCAATTTTGTGCACATAAAAGGTTTTGAACCATGAGAGGAGAGAGAGAACTTTAAAATGGATCAACAATGCGGCCTCCGGTGCTAAATGCTAACTCAAATGCAACAGTCAAAACTAGTACAGTCAGCACATCCTTAGCCAATTTGGACAATAATGGGTACCTACTAGAATTGTCCTTCCACCACTCCAATACCTCAAAATTCACATCCCTTCTACCATCACAATTTTCAGCCAAATACTTTTCAACCTCATTACTACAACCTACACATTGCTCAGCTTCCAAGAAAAGCTCATATCGAGAGTGAACCATCACATATGGATTACTAGCATCACCTACCATTTGTGTCCTCTCACTCCCACTTGATTCTTGCACATTTGGGGAATTAACAGAACAATAAAAATTATACAACTTCATCAAAAGATCTTTCACCTTATCAACCATCAATTTCTCTACTGCATTCCCATAAATTTCATAAAAAGAAAATTTCAAAAACCTCAATTTTTTTCGTGGATCAAGATGATTAATTTTATCACCTTCCCCCCAATACTTCTCAAATTTAGTTTGCATGTTTGTAGTTATGTTTTTCAAGAGGGTGTTTCAGGATTTAACCAAATGAGAAATATTCTCCTGAATAACAAAGATCTCATGAAAGAAGACATTTGAGGTAACAAACAAAGAGCCGGAGAACTTCTTTGTTGCATTGTAAAAAAGCCTCAAGAAAGTCACAAATACCCTACAATTTTGAAAATCACTCATACAAGGAGATCTCAAACCACCATTGTCTTCCTTGGTCCTAAAGTATGATAAATAACCATCATCTTCAAAGTCCATCCTAAGGAATACTTTCTCAAATTTCTCAGCAATTTCTAACATGAGATAAGTTGAGTTTCATCTAGTAGGTACGTCTAGATAAAGAAGACTCTTGGACTCCATACCTAACATCTCCATAAAACTCCTAAAAGTTTGATTTCTATTAGGTGAGAAATTCACATACCTCACAGCTTCACGCACCCTAGCAACAGATGCATCAATTTCTTTCAAACCCTCCCCAACAATGAGATTTAGGATATGGGCACAACACCTCATGTACATGAACTCATTTTCTAAAACTGTCTCATTCCAATCTTTTGTTACCCTTTGCAAAAATTTAATTGTGGTTAAATTGGAGCTAACATTATCCACTGTCAAAGTGAATATGCTATTAATATCCCACTCACGCAAAGACATCTCATTCTTTTTACCTATAGTCTCCCCCTTATGATCTTCAACTTGACAAAAATTTAAAATTCTCTTATGCAACTTCCAAGCATCATCAATAAAGTGACATGTGAGACACATATAATTCAAATTTTGAATAGAAGTCCATGTGTCCATAGTAAGACACACCCTACAACCCTTCAAGGATTTCATTAGCTTCTCTCTCTCACTATTATAGATTCCAATCACATCTCTAGCCATAGTTTGACAAGATGGAATATCCTTTAGACAGAGCTTAGGTTGTAAGGTAGTTACATATTTCTTAAACCCATACCCCTCAACACACCTAAAAGGCAACTCATCAATTATAATCATTTCAGCTAGTGCCTTTCTAGAAGCCTTAACAGTAAAGGTTGTTGACACAAGTTGGAACCCTTCATCTCCATCATTTTTGGGTTCAAAAGCTAAGGTTTTCAGCCCTTTATCTTCTCTATTAGGGATAGTTTGTCACATGAGTTAACAAATTACTAGTACCACAACTCTTACTATCAGCATGATATGATTTTTTACAATAATTACATATAGTCATAGTGACACCCTCATCTACCTTTACTTTTTCAAAATGATTCCAAGCTAAAGACTTTTTCCTACAATTACCAGTACTAGTCTTACTCACTTTGCTAGGTGGAACTGGGGGCAACTCACCATCAGTAGCTTCAACTTGGGTTGCAGCAGCAACCTCTTCGGTGGCAGTAGCACCATTAGCTTGGGTGGCAGTAAAGCCATCAAATTGTGTAGTGGTAGAACAATCATCTTGTGTAGAAACAGAGGGAGAATTAATGGAGGGTTCCATGATCTACAAAACCAAATATAGATATTAGCAAATTAGAACAACAACAACAACAATTAATAATAATAATCACAAAAACTGAAAAGGAAAATCTTTGATGCTTGAATCCAGATAACAGTATCCTACATAAAACTAAACAGAACTCAGATTGGTGCTCAAAATGATGCTTGAAATTTCAATAAATAATAAAAGCAAAATAAATAATAAAAGCAGAAACATTAGTGCTCAAAATTTATTAAACAAAGACAGTAAACTAGAACAACAACAACAACAATTAATGATAATAATCACACAAACCAAAAAGGAAAAACTTTGATGCTTGAATCTAGATAACAGTATCCTACATAAACCATAAAACATTATCCTAATAAAATTAAACAAAACCCAGATTGGTGCTCAAAATGACGCTTGAAATTTCAATAAATAATAAAAGCAAAATAAATAATAAAAGCAGAAACATTGGTGCTCAAAATTTATTAAACAAAGACAGCAAAACAACAACTACCACCACCACAACAGCATAAGTTATTCATCAACTCTAACAAAAAAAGAACAAAATCCCAACTTTTAACACAAAACACAAAGGGAAACAAAAATCATACCTTAAAGAAACCAGGAGTGTTGGAATTTTGAATTTGAAGACTAAAAACCCCACTTGGACAACTTTCAATTATTGAGTAAAATTAAAATAGGAACAGAATTAATCAAACAAATAAACAAAGATAAAAAAAAGTAAAATGGTTAGGGTTTCAATTTTTTTAAGTTAGTGTTTCAAATTATAAAAATTGGGAATTTATTTGATTTTTAACAGTAAAATTTTACTAAATAATAAAAGCAGAAACATTGAACATGTCCACAGCAGCTTAAGTAACATGCATCAACTCTAAGTCTCTAACAAAAAAAGAACAAAATCCTTATTTTCAACACAAAAAACAAAGGGAAACGAAAATCATACCTTAGAAAACCGTGGGTGTTAATTTCAAGTTTGAAGATTGAAAACCCCACTTGTACAACTTTCAATTCCTGAATAAAATTTAAATAGGAACAAAATTAATCAAACAAATGAACAAAAAACAAAAAACAAAATTAAATGGTTAAGGTTTCAACTTTTTCTAGTTAGGGTTTCAAATTATAAAACTTTGGGGTTATTTGATTTTAACAGTAGATTTTCATAACATATATAATCAATGAAAAAAAAAAAAAAAAAAAAAAAGAGAAGAGAAAAGGAGAACACATACCCTAGGTTCAACCCATATGATCAGCGGCAGGGAGAGGAGTGGTGGCGGTAGTGGCTAAGTATGAAGAACTTGTAGTGAGAAGCTAGGGTTTGGACCTTGGAGTAGAGAGAGGTGAAGTGAAAACTGAGAGTTTGAGAGTGTGGTTTGTTCATTGGTGAGAAGACCGAAGATCAAAACCTTTAAAGGGTGAAGATTGAAGACTAATGAAGAGTGATGAAGATTTTGTATAGAATTGGTGAAGAGATTAGAGGGACAAAAAGCGTCTATGTCTAAGCTCTGAGAGATTTGAGATTGAAAAAGAGAGAGAGAGAGCATCTAAGTCTGAGAGTGAGAGATATGAGATTGAGATAGAGAGATTGTGGTCTGAGGTTGGTGATTCGGTGAAGACTGAAGAGAGATTGAGGTTGTTGATTAACTTGATTCGGTGAAGCCAGAAGAGATTAGAGAGAGAGTGCATCTGAGACTCTAAAGCCGTTGGATTGTATTGGATTGAGATTCAGAGATATCTAATCAAGTAATTGATCTCTAATTGGGACCGTTGTATTGTGATATTAGTTTTAATTTTAACCGTTGATTTGTAATTGCTCTGAATCACTGATATGATGTCTCTGTGCTAGGGCTGTCTAGAGTACGCAAAGGGGTTTGTACAGTTTAATCATAACTGTTGAATTTGAATCTTGAATTGGTTTAAACGGCTCGATTTAAAATTGGGAACTTGTGCCCAAAAATGGTTGATCAGATTGGTTTCCTCTCCACTATACGTTACCCAATAACCAAAGCACATGATGTGACTTATATGATGTGAGTGAAAGATTGGTTTATGAGTTTATTTTACCCAAGTATTCGGTTAGTTTGGGTTATTCAGATTTTTTTTTATTTTGTAATCCGAAACCCAAACCAAATAATCGGTTCTTCTTAAAACAGGACCCTTGACCGACCCAGACATGCATTCGGATTCACCCGTGGATCTTCGGGTCGGGCGGGTATGGTCGGCGGGTCAGATATTTTGGGTCACTGGACAGCCCTAGTATTTTCCAAAAGACAATTCATTGCAAAATTTTCAATGCATTCAGCCATTATTTCCAAGTAAGTATGAGAATGAGATTAATATTATATATGTAACTTCAATCTCAAGGCACACTACACTGCGTACTTTCAATCCTAATCTAGATATAAACAAATCAAGTTCAGCTCATTAAGGAAATCTCTGAACATTGCTAATTAGAGAAACTTTAATGCAATTTTGTTGGGCAACGTACCATTAGAGACTCATCCGAAGAAAACACCTTTAGTCTCTTCTCCTCTTTGTTGAGTCTTCTTCCTCTCTCCTGTTCAATGATGGACTTGGAGACTTGATAAGAGCTAGTACCCACACGAAAAAAAAAAATGTTATAGGGTTTAAGTCTATATACAATTCGTAGCACTTTATAATCAAATTTACTTCTAATGTGAAATGGATAAATCCTTATTCTCATGTTTATTTCTGTAAACTTTAGTGAGTTAGTGTGTAGTAAATACATCTCAATCTCTAGAAGGAAGTGTTCTCCAAACAAGGGGTTTGGTGAGAGTGAGAGAGTGGAAGAAAGATTACTTGGCAACATAGGTCAACATTTTCAGGGATTCATCAAGATATAAGTAAAATAAAAAATAACTATTAGAGATATATTAGAAATAGTAACTCATAGTATAGGCCCAAGTCCATCCAAAACCCATAGTATAGGCTCAAGCCCATCCTAGACCCATAGTGTAGGCCTAAACACATTCTAGTTTGTGTGCAAGATAAGTCCATAGTATAGGATTTGTACATAGTCCCGAGTCCATGCGAGTTGTACATAGTCCCAAGCCCATGTGAGTTTGTGTGCAGGATAAGTCCATAGTATAGGATTTGTATTACACTCTCACATAATAAAAATGTAGTCAGGAGCTAACAAGACTATTCTTGTATTCACTTCCACTTTCACTTCCAAATCTATTCTAATAGACATAGCATGGGTAAATATAGAATACTAAACCCTATACTTCTAGTACAAGTTGGAGACTTGTCTTGTACACAAGTAGGTCAAGCTTGGGCCTATACTAATGGTCCAATATATAATATATCTCCAACAATAACCAAACAGCTTTATCCTTTGCTCACCTTCGAATAGATTCATTTCTCACAGTTAATGATTTTACAGTGAGATCAAAGGAATCAATGTAAACGATTATAATACTATAATGGTGATATATTCTATTCACCACATGTAACACCTAATATTCGAACTTGTCTTTAATTGGAAGGTGCTAAGGAAGAAAATGTTGTCAAGATCCACTTCATTAGGAAATCGAGCATGTAAATTCTCATTACATGCAAAAAGCTTTAACTTTATCTCACTACTGGTTGTAACTCTAACTTCCTCACGTTCAATTATTGACTTGGTGAGTTTATTAAAAGGACAATAGACTAGTACAAACTCACTATAGAAAATGTTTCTATTTGTTAGTTGTATCACCTCATACTCAAGCATACTCCTTATACGAAATGGGTGAAACTGATAAGGTAATAGGCCAAACCTGTAAGAGTGAATAATAAGCAGACAAACCTCTCTATCTATGTCAAAGCTCTTATATGCTCGCTTTAGCAAACCATCTAGACACCAAAATTTTCATTCTTCTCACCATCATCAAACCTTTCACTCCTCTCCTAGGAAGGATTGCTTTCCAAGTTAACTTCTTCGCCTTTAGCTTCTTTATAGCAACACCACACAGACTAAAATACTTTTTAATTTGCGTATTAGATTTTATCAAAATTTTGAAGTTATAAATTCATCTACACTTGTTTGTCCAATGATGTCTCCAATCTATTTATATTAATTGCATTACTATTAAAGCACAAAAAGTAATCATTACTTTAATGTTATATATAACTTCTAACAATTACCTTCCCTAATCCTATACTTATCGCAACTATACTCATGCTCACTTGGCTCATGCAGGTTACAGCTTCTCAGATATGTCATTATATAATTTATCCCTTCTGTAAAGAGAAATAGTGTTAAAATGAGTTCTAAGACATGAATAAAGCCATAAAAAGACAAATTTTAAAGAAAACCTACCATCTTCAATGCTTGGGAGAAGTTGGGCTCTTCTCTTGAGATGTTAAAATAGATAAAGTTATATTTTGAGTTGCTAAAAGCTATATTTTTTAGCAACCTTGTTGTAAATGCTCTTAGCAGTTAAGTAGCAAAGCTAGAAGCCAGAACTACTACACACAGCCAGCAACGAAGTTGCCCATCCAAACTCAAAGTCTTGGTTCCATTCCTAGATGTAGCACTTCTTTAATAATAAAATATAAATTTCTATATATATATATATATATATAACACATTTGAACAAAACTCGTCCATGTCCTATCATTGGTGTAGGACAGGGCGGGATACGATAAGTCAAGTGAGACAGAAATTTTTTTTTCATCAATACGTCAAGGACCCCCCCCCCCCAACCCCCCTGAAGCGCGCGTCACACACAACAATACTTGCATAAACTAAAAATTATTACTTTAAACTTTAAATTTTGTCCTCCCTCCACTTAATAGTCTCTCTTTTGGTGAATTTATTTGCTTTTAACAAAAAATTTTTTTGTTCAAATCAAGTTTGAACTATTCATAAATCATAAATGACATGGTTCATTTACAATCCTAAACAAAATGTTATATACAACCATTGCACAAAATACCATATCCGAAAGGAGGGTACATATTGATGAGGGAATCTAACTCAAGGTGTCCACATAGCAATTCACCTCCCGTTTATAATCCAAGTATGAGCAATTCAACCAAAAAAAAAAAAAACCTAAGTGTAAGGGATTTCAAAACCTACTCATGTCATATGAGAAAATAAAGATTTGTAGAACAATTTAATTTAGGGAAATGTAAACCAATACCTTGGAACTATTTTGAGAAACATTTTATTAGTAAAATGATAAAATAATAAATGTTATTGACAAATTTTTATTTCTCATGAAAGCGATGTTAAAACTTTCTTATTATGATTTATTAACAATTAACCTAAGAACATCCGTTAATATATCAACCAAATCCACTATTACTTTTGCATTTAATGCCATTTTTGTACTTTAAAGTTACCAAAAATTAATGTCTCAAAAAGTCCATAACTCAGCTCTATGATAACACTTGTAAATCCACTGTGGAGCCACGGATTATGCCCTCTCTTAGAGGCTAGAGCTACACTGGGGCTCCGCAAAATGATAATCTTATGTGATTAGTTAATAAAATTTAATTTTTGTCAAAGTCCTTATGATTTAAGGTGATTTTATTTTTGATTGGAGGAGAATTTGGATTTTAATTCGCCCAAATGTTTTAAGGAAAAAAAAAAGAGGAGTTTTCTTTTATTTTTAAATGTGAAGAAAACCATTTCCTAACTCATAGGATAAGATGTGAAATCAAATTTTTATTTCTTTCTTTATATTCCTTTTGTCCGCCTGGGTGATTACATCAAAATGAAATTTTGCAGCCAAAACACAATATTAATATATTATATACTGTCTAGGTCTAATCATTGCCCATCAAAGGGTCAAAGCTTTGACAAAAGCTTCACAAACTTCGATTATAATTTTATTTTAATAATAAAATTATTGACCAAAAAGTTTATTCAAGAAGGAAATGTTAATGGGTTTTTTTGTAAGAAAAAAAGACGTGGAAAATTAATTCTCAAATTCGCAGTCACAAGTGGAAAATTATTGCTCAGGTGCAATTTCTCAAATTCTATTAATACCACTTCCCTATGAACCTTGAAAATTGCTTGGAGTGCCTATCAAAATATACAAAATCCTACTTTTACCTATTCATGTTGCCACCTATTATCCAATAGCATTCTCAGTTACAAGTTACAATTACTATTCTTTTTTTTCTTTTTTCTTTTATGGGAATACTTATACAATTACTATTCTTGTAACATCATCAAGAAAAAAGCTTTTGACCCAGACACATCATAAAAATACCTTAGAAATTAACAATCAAACTCCAAAGATGGAAAACATGACTACTCTGACTAAATTCTGGTCTAAGGGTCCACAAACACTGATATACAATTCTAAGAGTTCTTCACAAAATAGTGGTGAATTTATACAGTGTGAGGCTTGAACCAACTCTAGCTTCTTCACTTTCGGATAATCTGGACAACATATATACCCTCACTCTCAAGACTAAAAACACACTCATCTCCAGTTTGAATTTTATTCGCTTCGCTAAAAGATTCCCACCCACTTGCCAAAAGCTTGAGATTGGGTCTCTCATGATAGAGGACTGGCCACAATTTCATATCTGAATCTCGCAGATAGACAACCTTCCTATCCATTCTCACTCTTCCCTTAGAAGAATACGGCAAGCATGTGGACAACTCCTGCATGAGTGTAAGAGGAAGATTAAAATAATCAGTAGATACAAAAAGAATCACCCATACCACATACTGATTAAAAGGTCGTATTTAAATCTTCCAAATCAATACACATGCATGTAATGCGTATTCATTCATATAGTGTGTTCTACAGTTAAATGATAATATAGTGTTAATGTTTCCATATATTGATTAAAAGTTATGATTTAAATCTTTCAGATTGAATCGAATAGCGTGCCACCAACAAGGATAGAATTGATTATGTAGAAGCATATAATTTCTAGGTGCCCCTTATCAGCAATAGGAATGACAATATTTAGGAAGAAATAATAGGATCACTGAAACAAAACTCAAAAACTGCAATATGTGACAATATAGTTGATTTAGATCAAATTAGTTGTGTAAGACCAGTTAAAAAGCTGATAGTAGCAACATAAAGAAATGATAACTCAATAGGCTAACGATAACATACAAGAAAAGAATTATTTTCTGTGGCCACCAAACTGGAGGTACTGGCTGTATTCAGTGACGAAATCCCAATTGAGTCAACAGGTTCAGCTTTCACCATTCTAAGACCTATATCATTATCTCGAACAATTGTATCAGCATGCTGAATTAACTCCTCCTTGATGACCTTTGACTCCTTCCCTGCATTTTATTACAAGCCAAGTTATAAAGAGAAAAATAATAATTAAAAAAAAAAAAAAATTGACACAAGACACATAAGCAAGTTAATGCATGCGAACACATATTGAGCTTTAAAAAAAGCAGTGACTCCTTAAACAACAACAACCAAGACTTAGTCCTTAACCAACATCAATAGGTAAATATAAAACTTGACCATATATTTCTTGACCTCCTCTCTCCTTATGACTGCGCAAATCTGTAGTTATCTCCACAGCCTCCTTTTTAAGGTTTTTTATCAATTCACCTGTTCAAAATGGCAGTACTTCTGGTTTAGCTATCAGGTAAAACATATTAAACAATCATCATAAATCATCATGAAATATATAGCTTTTGAGAAGAAACAATGCTGCCCAACAAGCATGAATAGAACATGTAATTGCAGAGGACACAAACCAGTTTGACAGTTCCGCCTGTCAAAGTTATTAGGAACACCAAAGGACTCTGACATAGCAATAAATTTCTGTGCAGCAGATCGACAACTGTCAATGTCATTGAGCAAAGCATGCTCCTTTGAGGACATAAACACCTGATTCTTTAGTGTTAATGACTCTGAGAGATTTTCAAACACAAACCATCCAATTATCAGACCATGAATGAAAAGATTAGAAGGTATATAAACACAAGAAATCCTGAAAAGAAAACAAATAGAAGTGATTTACTTGAAACTTTGTCACCTGATTCCCCAGCAATCTGGCACTTTGTATTTAATATGTCAGAAATTCTCTCTTTATTTTTGTCAAGCATCACTGCAGAAGTGGTGAAGAGATGCCCAGATGTATTGTCATTGCAAAAAGATTTATCAGGAAGGGATGGTTTTTTCTCTAGCTTTTCGAAAAAATGACTTCTCTCAATCTCTGATGCATCTATATTTCCTACTTTACTCACTGTCCCACTGGTCACTGGATCCTTATCAAATAAACAGGTTTCTGTAAGAAACATTTGTGAAGTAGAAGATCTCACATCTTTGGCTGCAGATTTTTTGGTAACATCAGCAACAGAGTTGATGTTCTTCATTTCAAATTTAGACAAGTCCAACATAGAGCTTCTGTCATCTTGTCTGTCCCCCACATCTCGATCGATCATGTAATATGTCTCTTCACAGTATTCTGCTGTCGATGTAGGTTTGGGCCTTTGGATGATATGCTCATGATTGGAAGGATTTTCAGGGACTTCCATCGTGCATTGACTTTGACTTATTTCTGCACCTGACATAGATACAGCAGAGGTGCTTGAGCCCTGTTTGTTCATCGAATCTTCATCATTTGTGTGCCATTGGCTAGGTTTGGCAGTAGAATTGCAATTAGTCCTAGCTCGTTTCTTCGGACTGCTGTTCTCAGGAAAGAGTAATTTTTCACATCCAGTTTTATTGTATATATTAACAACAAAGTGTGATCCCATGTAATTGAACACCAAAAAATCTCCAATTTCTAGGCCATGGTCTAATGAAAAAGAACTCCACCCTCGTTGAAAAGCAAGAGAGCCATCAACAATAGATATTGTTACCTTCCATTGCCGGCCACTTGAATCCTCGAGAAATGTTTTCTGATTGACCAATGCTGATATTGTAGCAGCAAATTTAGGAGGTAGAAACTGCAATGGAATGACACATTCAGAATGGATACACAAATAGTTCATTAGAAAAAAAAAAATGATCTACAAGGAGCACATCATTACTAAGACAAAAAAGATCATTATCACTCAGAGGGAAAAGTTGTATAGCATGTCAGTAGGAGAGAAGTCCCTTTACCCCATACTTTACATCAGTTTTCAGCAGATAATAAAAACTGCTGTATGTATTATATATAACACAATAGAGTTAAACCCAGTATGAAATAAGATTCTTCTTCCATGTGCCCGTCTAGTATAGAGTGCATAAGTTTTTAACAGCTATAAGACTTTTGATGTAAAAGAAGAGCAGAATCAATGGGATGCAACCACATTCACACATATCAAAAGGAGATGAAGGGAAAAGTGCCTTGTCACAATTGAAAAACATTACAAAAAAGTTGATTCTTTGCAACTTAAAGAAAATGGGAAGAAGAACAAGAGAAGAGAGGGGAAGGGGGGTTTAAGCAACTGCAAAAGTGGGTATTTTATGCACACCAATTAAACAAGGAAAGAATGTAGGAGTTGGTGGGCTACAGTGGTTTTATTTGAAGTCAATGGGATGGGACAAAAATCTAACAAAAAGATTACTGTATGATAAAAAGATTTTTCAATACCTCTCCATACAAAAACCTAACAAGTACCTTAACCCTAGAAAATCAAGAGCATCATATTGGTGCAAATAGAGTATAGACCACAGTTCAATGCGACTTTAGTATTTCTTTAAAACAATATTTCAATTGACTCAATTTCATACACAATGAGAAAGAAAAGGAGAATATTAAACAATAAAAATTTTATCAATGCATTAATAAACTATCTCAATCATGTTGAGAACTTTTAATGTAGCAATAGATATGCCTCTCATATAGAAAAATACATAATTAAAGATATAGGCCATCGAAGTAGTAATGTAAACGAATGTAGTCAAAAACAAAAACTCAACTAATTAAATTTATTAACTCAGGTTATACTTACACCCTTCCCTGAAACAAATAACATTTGGAAAAATGTTCATTCGACATCCAACAAAATTCCATAAGGAACGAGTTATCAAACAGCAGTCAGAAACTCAGAATATATATCAGAATTGAAGTGCTTCAGCCATGACAAGAGAATGAAAGAACAATATTAAATAAATTGCAATTCAGTCATGGTAACACCATGATACGAAAATGCAGGATGCATTGGGGAAGCAAACATTGTAACCTACTCAACACTGAAGATAAAAATGACAGCAATCAGCATATAGAGAGGCTAAGAGAGAAGAAAAGCCCAAAATGTTATCATACCAACACTTTAGAAAACTGATCACCAATCATGACTTTGAAAAAAGAGGTAACTACAGGTGATGAATTTTTCTTCTTCTTATGAATCAGTAAACATTTCCGGGTGCACTCCACACAAGCTTCCACCTTGCCACCCATTTGCCTCCCACTTCGTTAAACACTTCCTCCACTGCAAAACATTTTGGTTTCGACAAGAAAATTGATTCAGGAGAAGGGAAAAGAAACCAAGAGGAGATCATGTCCTAGGAAAAAGTACAAAAAGAAACAATAGTAAGCTTTAAGTGGCATAATAGCAGTCATGGGACCCTACTTAGCAAGAACATACTACAGAATTTCCAGCTTAAGCAATACTGTGGATAATTTAAGAGCCCCAGTTACAAATAACTAACCTACCTACAACATCATTATTGGGAGATATGCATTTTTCAAAAACCTGACCCTTAACACAACTGCCAAAGCTGGCAGTTAGGGGTTATATTTATCAAAAAAAAAATTTAAGATACAACTTTGTACATGCATGGGACTGAACCAAAATCTGGCACTCTAACCCTTGGTAATTAGGGGAGGAGATGCCATCAGGTCCAGTGACCGTATGCAGATTTTATAAATCAAACTGCCAAGCTGATGAACGCCAAAGAATATAAAAAGAAAAATATCATCCAAGTTCAGATACAAAATTTATTTTAAAAAAATGTTAACTAATTAGCTGTATTTCATGAAACACACAAAATAATTTAATACTATTTAATGCATATATGACATATCAAGAACACAAAATAATCATAATAGTATTTAACATATTTCAAATGATTCAAATAAGGTGCCTTTACTACCCACTATAAAAGGCCGAACATCTTATACAATGTATACATAGTTATTCCACTGCTTCAACAAAGGATCAAGTACAATAATCTTTACATCAATACCAATCCCTTCTTTAACCCATAGATGGACAAGAAGTATAATACTTTCCACATAAGAGCTGCTAAGTTCAAATTCCGAATACTACCTAAGGCTTTCATGGACTTAAAATTCCAGCTGACTCAATGCATTAAAAAACTCTACTGGGCCATGGACCACTAAGAGTTTTTCATAAAAATGGTACCACTACAAAATATCCTCTTCTAACTCATATAAGAATACGATATGTAACACCCCTGAAGGAATTCATAGAGAGAAGCCCTCCACACCCAACCACCCGCCCCATGCCAACTAAAAAACCACAAACAACAAAACAAACAAAAATGGTAATTAATGTAAACTCAAACTAATTCATTGTTCATGTCACATTTTTCACATACCAAAAAAAAAAAAAAAAACCTGAGGAAAAGGGGCAAAAAAATTTAAAAATTCAGGCTTAAAGGGACATTCTTTTACCAAAAAAAAAAAAAAAAACCTGAGGAAAAGGGGCAAAAAAATTTAAAAATTCAGGCTTAAAGGGACATTCTTTTACCAAAAAAAAAAAAAAAATGCAAATTAAACATGTACACCTACCAAGAGCCTGAAACTTTTGGGTGTTTTCAACAGAGCCGGTTCAAATCCCATATCCCCCACTATTAAATTATCCAAAAAATAAAAATAAAAATAAAAATGATAGTCATACACCAAATGTGATGCTTCTTAATAAGATATGAATTATTTTTATGTAATAAATAAATATATATATATAATTTTTTCCCCAAAAAGTCTTGCTTTGTAGCTTTTTTTTTTTTTTGGGGATTCCATTTAGCTTATTCATGTACAACATTTTTAAACCTTGTTTCTTCTAGATATTTCAACAAATAAGCAAAAACCTAATCCAAACGCACTGGCCATTATTTGTAAAGGGTTCTTTTTCATTTTTTTAATTAAGAAATACACAATTAAAAAATAAACCTATGGCTTAAAGTCACTTTTAGTTCCACATAAAGACAAATTTAGATTCTTAGGCACATAAAAGTTACACAATTCAGTAACATGAGTTACATTAAAAGCCATTATTATAAAGACACAGAGTGCCATTATTATAAAGAAACAAACTTTACCCAGAAAACTGTTCTAAAAACTCATTTTTTACTGACACAACATGACTCTTAGTACTTGTCATCAACTCTAGACTTTTGGGTGTCTAAAAAAACCTAATCCTAAGCCCAATATGTACTAAAATTTAACCACATTGTTACAAAACCATGCACATCAAAAACCCATGAATATAATTGATGAAAAACAATAATAAAGGTGACAAATTTTTTGTTTTTTGTTTACAGTGAAAAACACAGAAATGAACATGTTATGGAATTGAAAAACAAGCTCAAAATTTTGGGACCCAAAAATGTGAAAAAGATAGAGAGTTAGAGTGAGTTAAACATTACCAACACTGTGTGAATTCTCAGATTTTTCTACGAGCTTTAACCGTCTTTTTGGTCTCTCAAATCTCTCTGACTCTCTGTGTTTTCTCTCTCTCTCTCTCTCTGACTGTGACTCTCACTGTGTTTGGTTGTGTGCGCTTTTGTAGTGTCACGCTGACAAAAAGTGCATGGTTATACGATGCGTCGTTTTCGGAGAGCACGAAGGATTAGTTTTTGTTTTTTTTTTTTTTTTTTTTAATAATGAATATTTAAATTTTATATAAGTAATTAATGTGTTGACCAATGTATAAAAAGTAACATTATTTTTTAAGGAAAATTAAATTTAACCAAATAAATATAATTCATTTGCTCAATAAAATTGTTGAATATAATTAGAGAATCTAAAATACTACAGAATTATACCCAAATTTTATCCATAAATTTTTTAATAAATTTTTTTTTAATATTAGTAATTTATTTAAAATTCTATTTTATTAATGTATTCTTTTATTAAGTGAGATATTAAAAATTTTGTAATTCAACTAATTGGGTTGCTCTCTGGTTGATTTTCAAATTACATTATCTACTTATAAATTAGATTCTCAAAATAAAAATTATATATATAAAATAAAAACATAGGTTTTTTTTTTTGCTACAAAACAGGACCACTAAGTCCAATGTTTTTACTTTTATTTTTCCCTTATCAACACTTACGTTTCTCTCTCTCACACACTCTCTCTTTTATTCGAAATATTAATGAGAAAACGCGTAAATCTCAAATTGGAATGAATGAAAAATTATGACACTAAAAAAAAAAAAAAACAAAAGCTTCGCGCCTGTGTTGAGGCTAGTAACTTTTTATTAACATCTAAAAAACTCACATTTTCCAATTCATTATTTGGATATATATACATAAGTACCAAAATTTTATCCTTATATATAAATAGTAGAACTCATCATTTTTGTTTTGATAATTTTTTTTTCTTTTGAGAAGATTGTTTTGATAAATTAATCCAATGCTAAAAAAATTTTGATGAAATGATTTACAATATTATAAACAAATTATAATTAAATTAGATAAGTTCTTCTTTGAAAAATATCTTATTCTTTTTTTGATAAGAGAAAAATATCTAATTTGATTACTTATTTAGTTAGTAATATTCATTATTTACTTTTTTTTATATACATAATGGAAATTCTACTCTAATTTAAGCCTCAGCCTTTGCTCCTCACACCCTACAAGCACCTATACTCTTCACAAGTACCTATACTTGTGGAGTGACTATTATTTACTATCATTACTTTTTTTGAGAATCTAATATTTACTAATTAAATATGCATTTTTTCCTTATATATAAAAAAAAAAAAAAAAAATCATGAATTTGTTGGTTAGATGAATGCTTAGCCCAAAAAAAAATTGTAGGCTAGATGAACTATGATTGTACGTGTGGGCTTTTAAACCTTTAACTAAGCCTATGCACCTGTCAAAAAAAAAAAAAAAACTAAGCCTATGCACAAAGGCCGTGAGCCCCGCAAATTGTTGTGGCCTAAACCGGCCTTATATTGGCCCAAAATGTGCAACAGAACTTACCGACATATAAAAGCCAATGACTTTCTACCTTTCCTATAAATAAAAAATACCCAATGACCGATTAGGAGCATGGCATGAGATCAAAGCATACATGATCACTCAAATGATGCAATGAGGACTGTCTTCCTTGAATTGACTGGAGCCTTTATTTCTTAGACCATACTTTTCCAAATGATATAATATCTTTTCATTTCATTTAGTAAAATTTCAGTTTTCCTATATATATATATATATATATAAAGAAGAGGCAAATAATCAACGTTTTTACTATATCTTTTCCCATAATTATCTTTTATGGTTAAATATAACTAATTGTCTATTAATTTCTACTCTAAACCCACCACTTTTTCTTCCTATCACTCACAATTCACAAAGACACAGTTAATCACATAAAATAATCGTAAAAATATGTCTATAATGGTCCTAGAATTATTGACATGTTAATATACACGAATTACCTACTTGTTACACGTTCCCATAAGCCACGCAGAGTGACGGTGGTGGAGTCTCTGTGATTTGTGAGATTTGCGGCCCAATCAATCAGCACGTCGCTATAGTTGGTTGCACTTGAAAATTTAAATTCACAAATGCCGATTCTCATTCCCCATTAGGCATTAGTTTAAAGGGGGAAGTGCTCCTATATTTTTTGCCAGTTTTCCTCCTCTGACAAAATGCAAAGTTTTCATTGGAAACACTCACTACCTACTCGTAACCACTCAAACTAAAAGCTACTACAATAAAGGCAGTCAAAGGCCAAGTTTACCAAGTCAAAAAATTCAATTCATTTAATTATTCATTAAACATCACCACACACTAGGATAGGTACATTTTTCATGACAGAGCGTACGAAGTTTCAAATTATTTAATACTTTAAATTATGTAATATAAAAAGAAGTAATTTTTTAGTAAATGCAATGAAATTTATCAATTTCAAATAGAAAATAATAAATTGTTGTTTTAGTTTTTAAATTATATCAAAAGTTTTTTTTTTTTTTTATCCTTAAACCTTGTAAAAAAAAATTTAATAGTTTAAAAATAAAAATAGGGATAAATTTTTTTTTTCAATAATTTAGATTAACAAATAATATTTTTTAAGTTTAAGAATAAAAAGTGAAATATTTATAATAGTTTATAAATGAAAAACCAATTTTTTTTTTTTTGAAACTGAATGAAAAACCAACTTTTTAAAGTTTGTAGACCCAAAAAAAAAATTTAATAAAATTTAAAAATCAAAATAATATTTTAGCCAAATATATTTTTCCATAATTGCTATAATTTAGGAATTCAATTCAACTACATGTTTCTTTCTATAAAAAAAATAATCAACTACGTGTTTCTTTCTAAAAAAAAATTTCAACATGTTACAATAACCAATTAGTTACGTTGTTGATTTGATTTTTCTTGAAAAAGATTTGTGATAAGATCTTTATTACAACGGGATTGTCCTATTTAATTAGGACTCTATATTTCTCAAAAAAAATTAGGACTCTATAGTTCAGCACTTAAAAAAAAAATGATATTTTTTAAAGTTCAAGAATAAAAAGGGAAACATGTTCATTAATTTATGAACAAAAAAACGAGAGACAAAAACAAACTTCAAATAAAATTTAAGGGTCAAAATAATATTTTAGCCAAATATATTTTTCCATTAAGTGCTATAATTTAGTTTTTTTAATTTATTTCAATCACCTTAGTAGAATTTAATTATTCTTAAAAAAAGATATACGATAAGATCTTTATTACAATAAGATTGTCCTACTTAATTAGGACTCTATAGTTCAGCACACTTTAGGAACAATAGCTAAGTTTGGTCTGTTAATTAAATTAAAGTAAATTAAATTAAATTAAAAATGAGATAGAATCCTAACTCAAAAATCAAATTTTCAAAACAGTGGCAAAGGAAGACCGGACTCTTTCTACGGTTAACTTATAGTCTATATGAACAGGTTTTGATGACCAGGTAAAAGTTGTCCCAAAAGACACACCTCTACACTTTATAAGCTTCTCAGAGACTTTCAAAAGACCTTGCTTTTGTGCCTTTTGCTTCAATCACCAAACATCTTTTTCTTAGTGTTTGTGTACACTGATTATACATGTAGGACCCCACCACTTTCTGGGTTTCTTTTTCTCTGATCATCTCTCACTGTTGGTTCTTCTTATATTCCATAATTTTAACAAAAATTATCATAGTAGAAAGAGAAAAGGAAAAAAAGAGTGAAGAGAAATGTTGGATTACTATCAGCAGCTTGCTGCTAAGCCCTCTTACCATGATTCCATTATGGTTCTTGAGAGTGATGTTCAGTATGCTAATATGCTGTAAGCTCTCTGTCTCTTTCTCTCTTTGCGGGCATTTTTTTTTTTTTGGTTTCTTTGCTGTGGTGTGAAGGTTCAGTTGTGTAACTGGGACTTGTTTGGTGTGCTAACTAACCTGACTGAGATTCTTTGAAATTTACTGATAAGCTTCTGTTAGCATGATTTTGATTTTGCCTTTTTTGTTTCATACTGCTTTTGAGGCTGACACTTGCAGAGGATTTGGATACTTTGCCAAACCCAGAAAGCTCACATCTTTAATGGGAATTTTTGAGTTTGGTTCCTTTTTGTGTTTCGTTTTTGTTTTTTGTTTTTGAAATTCCTTCTTTTTTTTCTTTTTCTTTTTTGGGTTCCTCTTTCTTTTTTCCAAATAACTAAAAAAAATTTAAATGCTACATGCATTTTAGGAACTTCTGAAAACTAGTCATGAACTTGGGTATATTGGTATATATAGAAAGTTTTGGCTCAGCTTTGATTTATTGTAAATTTCGTTGTTTTATGATCGTAAGTGTTTGGTTTATACAAGAAAATGTGGGGTTTGCTGAAAAACCTGTAATTTTTGTTAGTCCACACCCCTTCAAATTTCAAAGGCCATTAGTGAATATATATATATATATATATTTCTGAATTTGCTATTGAGCCTTGTAATGCATCATTGAATTAATAGACCAAGATTTGGTTAGTTGATCTTTTGAATATGTATGCAGGGCAGCTTCAATTCCAAGAGGCAAGGGTGGTGCCTGCCTTCAAATGAAATTGGTTTACAATCATTTGGCACCCATTATATTGCTTTTGCTTCAGTGGATGGATTGCTCATGTACTTGTCTACTTTCAAGCTATTTAAACCTTTTTCACATAATTGTATACAAGGTTAATTCCCACTTCCTTGCTTATGCATTACTACAGCCAATTAGATGGTATATGATTTATATTACCATATCTCTAATACATCATATATCCATATTTGTATATACTTGTAAAATTTAAGCTCTTGAAATTTGATATGTATGTTAATCTCTTATTTCTTTAGGTGCACTCTGATGGGAAGCCGAGAATGTCTTCAATTGGAAGGAGAGCTACTATTAAAGAATTCTACAGTATGTAAATTATCTTCAATTCTGTATTTACCATATTTAAGATAAGAGGGCTATTGGCCATCATACATAGAAGAAAACGGTTGTGTTTGATTCAAAAAGATTATCAAGAATGTAGCACTTATCCTTTTATTAGTATAATAAGATGATATAATTCCAATGTTTTTTAATCAATTCGTTTTAAGGACACCTATAATTTATATGTTTTGGAAATTAGAGTAGAATAATGTCATATTCATATCTATAATCTTTTAACTATCCCTAAGAACAGTAAAAGAAAAAGAAATGGCTTGATGGTCATGTGCTTCACTGTTTCTTATGTCATCTTATGTCAACCATGTGTCCTTAACTTGTGACTGCAGCTGTTATATTGCCATCTCTTCAGCATCTCAATTGTAACTCATCAGAGTTTGATATTAGTCAAGAGGAAGATGACGGCACGGAAATGAT
Organism: Quercus suber; assembly: GCF_002906115.3. NCBI lineage: Eukaryota > Viridiplantae > Streptophyta > Magnoliopsida > Fagales > Fagaceae > Quercus > Quercus suber. The sequence continues at coordinate 956,607 of NW_027069682.1, read as the reverse complement.
TGTCAGGAAGAAATTGAACGATAAGAGGAAGACTTCAGATATGGACTTGGATAGAGAAGATGAGTGTGGGATCTGCTTGGAGTCCTGCACTAAAATGGTTTTGCCTAATTGCTGCCACTCCATGTGCATCAATTGCTACCATGACTGGTATTTATAACCTTATCAAATTCATCCTTCCATTTCCAATTTAGCCTACTGTTGATTTGTGATAACTGAGAGAAGCCTTAATTTTTAACAGTTACAAATTCCATTTCTTTTCTACATGTTATAGGAGCACAAGGTCCGAATCTTGCCCATTTTGCCGGGGAAGTTTGAAGAGGGTGAAATCAGGGGACTTGTGGGTTCTAACATGCAGCAGCGATGTGGTTGACACTCAAACTGTGTTGAAGGAGGATATGTTGCGGTTCTATCTTTATATAAACGGCCTGCCTAAGGATATCCCTGATGCTCTGTTCTTAATGTATTATGAGTACTTATTTTAATCTAACCGACGTTAAGAACAATGTACAGGAAGGAAATATGCCAACCATTACCTGTCCATAGAGTCTGGTAAGGTTTCCACGTAGAAAATTCATTCCAACTTGATATTTGGGTAGAATAATGTACATCCTCTGTTGAAGAGACCCGGTTATTAATTTTAATGTTGCCCTTTTTCCAGCTAGAAATACTGTATTTGTGTTTTTATGGGTTGAGAATGCATAAGATGTTGAGGCTATGTGTTGTGATTTCTCACATTACAAATAGAAGCTCATTGGCGTCGGCAAAGCACACGCACACACCAACGCTAGTTAACTTCTTGTTGAATAGGTAATGATCAAATGACACTCATGAACTACTTTTCCTTCTTACTATTTATTTTTCTTTCTTTTTTTCCTTGAAGTGACTCTTTGCTCTCTAATATTGCAAGTAACCATGGTTTAGCACAGTACAAAAGCAACAGCCAGCTTGTGAAAATATGAAACTGTTTGGGCATGTACTAGTTCTCATGTTTTTGAATGCCTTGCACGAATCAAAAAAGATCATAGTTATACTTGTAATCACAAGAAAATTGACAAATGAAGCAAGTAATTATAGATAAGCATCATAAAAGCTAATATTTTACATTTTCCCTTTTTGGAGAAGCTCATGTGTACTACTCGTCCTGCTTGATTTGTGTATTATACTATTATCAAGCTTTTCAAACATGTTCTCTAGCTTCTGAAACTATATTTGCTTGAGTTTCAACAAGCCTGAAAATGTCTTTCATTAGAATTCCAAAGAAAATTAAATTGAATTCCTACATGTTGTATACCTGAGATACGCTAGTTTGCAGTTTTGCAATGCTATTATAAAGAAATGCCAGTGTTTATCCTTAATCATTGTCTTGCGCACTCTAAAAATTAACTGTTTCTGTATTGAATCAAAATGCATTTCAAGCTTCATTTGATTGTTAAACCTCCACGATAGAAACTTTATTCAGTTTCATGATGCAGTCTTCTTGCAATTTCTTATGTTGCTATTCCAACAGGGGAAAAAAATACCCCAGTTTATTTGACCGGTGAAATCTGTGTAACTTGGCAATCTATTTGTAAAGATCTTGGTTGCATATCTGAACTTCCTGCCCAAGGTTAAAACTCAAAATGATTGTATGTCTGGGAAAGAATGAGTTTTAGTTCTGAACTTTCCACAAATTTTCTGGAATTCTTCTGATGCTGTGCATTATGGCGATTTAAATAAAAAAAAAAAAGGGGGGGGGGGGGGTGTGGGTTTGAATGCACTAAGATGTTTAAGGGTATTCCTTCATGAAAAAACATGACTGGGAGGCCTTTATGGCCGATTACTTAGCTTCAATCATATTTTTTTGATCAGGTCAATTGGCCTACAGACAACCTTTATGAACTTCAGGGCTCCAAATGTGCATCAGCATGGTGGGATAGCATAGTGTCTTGTCCTTTGGATTATATATTAATTGAAACTCGGAGTGTAGTTTGTTCTTTGAAGACTTGGGCACACGCTTGCCATATTGTTTATAGATAATGGATATATTGTGGGAGAGAAGGCAAAAGAATCATGATTCTATGGATATATTTATAATCTAGCTAAATTAATTATTGATTGTGTTTTCTTGAAGGGTGTTTGCATGGTAAGTAGTGGTTGATCCAAGAAGTCCTAGAAGAAACAGAAGAATTTTCTGTCTAAAAGGGGAAAGTTTTATAGAATAAGATGACAAGTTTTATATCAATCTGCAAACTTTTGGCAGTTCTTGTGCAAACAGTCTCATCCGCACTGGATAAAAGAAGTTTAATTTGGTTTTCACTTTATATTATTCCAAGTATGTATCTATTGGGGATTTGTGGTGTCATGTCAAAATGACAAGCAATAATTTTTTTGCAGAAGATACATACAATAGAGAATCCTTGTAACGTCAAGCTAATGGGTTCAAGACTCAAGAGATCATTGGCTCTAATACAAAGTTGAATATACTAAAATATAAAAAATTACTGAATTAGGGTTAAGAGAAAAAAAAAGAGGTGAATAAAGAGAAACAGATAAAAGAAAGTTTCGAGCCTAATCAATCACCCTTACCTTAACATATATTTATATTAAAGTTTATAACATGATTACGAAATGACTCTTATTAATATATTAATATAAAGAAATAATTAAAAATAACTCTGACGTTACCCATCAACTGCAAAAGAAAAAAGAAAAATAGTTGATTTCATTAATGGTGGCCCCCTTGATGATTATTGCACAGGTGCCAACCTTTATTTCTTTTCATCATGAATGAAGTACCAAACCAAAGTGATTGAATTTTTGGTGATTGCCATAATGCTAAGTGCGCTGGTGACAAATCAACCTAACCAATTCGTGATGACGCAATTAATGTTCCAACAACAGGTCCATTTTATGTCGGCTTTGTAAAATGCCAAGGGGCCAAGGGGTAAATCCAGACATGAAGGTAAATGTTTGTAGACTTACAGCAAAAGACAACTGATTGCAGCAAAGTTGAATAGTTCAGAGTAACACTCTGACACTGTATGAACAATCAAGTAGGTGTAATGCACTTTTCAAGCAAAGGAATTAATTCAACAATGGTAGCATTTTCCTGATAGCAATGTATGTCATTCTAGGGGAAAACATTCAATTCAGCCCACTTATCATAAAATGGGTTTGCCAACAGCATTCTCCTTTGCTTCATTTGGTTACGTACAATTTTTTTTTAATACGCAATTATACTTGTTAGGGTTGTTACACGATTGTTGGTGGTGAGCGAAAACATAAAAAATATAGTAAACACAAAGGTTTATATAGTTCGGCCTAACAACCTATATTCACAATAAAAAGCCCTTAACAGCCACAATGAAAATAACATAGGTTTTATATACTAGAGAACCTTATACTGACTGTAGGCTAACCATAATAATAAACTAACCCAAGGTTAGTATGCTTGTTCTGCAAGTATACTATAATAGGTTTGGGTCACTTAGACCATGATATGTAATAATATTTTAACTAACTTTCAGCAAATAAGTAATAAGCTTATATAGCAAAAATTTACATCCAAAAATTCTTTAAATATTTGCTTAAGTTTGGAGAGGCCATCAGTTGTAAAAAATAAAAATAAAAAATAAAAAACTTGTAGCATAAAATTATTATGTGAATTTTGTCACACATATTTCCAATTCATAGCTCAACTATTAAGATCACAATACTTAACATAATGTAGTGACAAACAGGTCACCCTTGTTTGATTTTTCTATCCAACAAGTAACTAAATGGAGGGTGACTAAATGTCCCATTGAGGAACATCTTTGTAACCACCTTATACATAGCTTCAGTGAGGTGCACACCATCCCAATTGATGTACTTTGAAGGGTTTGCACAGGCACTAACATTAGCCATTCCACAAGTAGTGAACACATCAAAGTTGTATGGTTCACCTTTTCCACAGCAACAACTGTACAATTCCTTAACAATGGTAGCATTTTCCTGATAGCAATGTATGTCATTCTAGGGGAAAACATTCAATTCAGCCCACTTATCATAAAATGGGTTTGCCAACAGCATTCTCCTTTGCTTCATTTGGTTACGTACAATTTTTTTTTAATACGCAATTATACTTGTTAGGGTTGTTACACGATTGTTGGTGGTGAGCGAAAACATAAAAAATATAGTAAACACAAAGGTTTATATAGTTCGGCCTAACAACCTATATTCACAATAAAAAGCCCTTAACAGCCACAATGAAAATAACATAGGTTTTATATACTAGAGAACCTTATACTGACTGTAGGCTAACCATAATAATAAACTAACCCAAGGTTAGTATGCTTGTTCTGCAAGTATACTATAATAGGTTTGGGTCACTTAGACCATGATATGTAATAATATTTTAACTAACTTTCAGCAAATAAGTAATAAGCTTATATAGCAAAAATTTACATCCAAAAATTCTTTAAATATTTGCTTAAGTTTGGAGAGGCCATCAGTTGTAAAAAATAAAAATAAAAAATAAAAAACTTGTAGCATAAAATTATTATGTGAATTTTGTCACACATATTTCCAATTCATAGCTCAACTATTAAGATCACAATACTTAACATAATGTAGTGACAAACAGGTCACCCTTGTTTGATTTTTCTATCCAACAAGTAACTAAATGGAGGGTGACTAAATGTCCCATTGAGGAACATCTTTGTAACCACCTTATACATAGCTTCAGTGAGGTGCACACCATCCCAATTGATGTACTTTGAAGGGTTTGCACAGGCACTAACATTAGCCATTCCACAAGTAGTGAACACATCAAAGTTGTATGGTTCACCTTTTCCACAGCAACAACTGTACAATTCCTTGAACCCATATTGACTTGGACTCTTCATGACAGTGCGGTAGGCATTCCAGTAATCAGCATAGGTAATGACAGCATTGGGAAATTGCTTCCTGAGTTCTTGCAATTTTGCTTGGAGGACAGCATTGTGGATGTAGCTCTGGTTGTTCACACTCTTAACACAACCTATGCCATCTCTATCATCTTCAGCAGCTAGTGACATGGCCAATGGTAAGCACCCACTTAAGGGTAGGCCTTGGACAACAACATATTTTGCACCCTTCTCTAGCAATGTCTGCAAGCCAATGTAAATATTCAATCGTTAATTTCACCTATTGTTCAATGTTCAATGAAATGCAATGGAAAAAAATAGGACTAAAATGAAAATTTACTGTAATGTGTTTGTTAAGGTGACTCATCTCACCCTAACAGATATGAATAATATCAGAAACACATACTTTATCACACTCAAATTTACACCTTCCTTATGTGTCAACTCATAATTAGATTTCAACACTTTTATGTGAGTCCACCACGGGTACCTAAACATGTTGTGTCAACTTAATTATGCACCAATTATGACTTGACACTAAATAATTAAGTTGACACTAATACATAGTGTGAATTTAGGCATGAGAATGTGAATATGGGTGAAAAAATGAGTGTCACATGGGGACTCTACTCATATCTTGGTAACATAACTAAAAGTGACGTTACAAAAAAGAATATACATATCATTTGGCTTTTGGTAACACTCTGCAATAGGAGTATTACAAAGATACTCGTACAGGAGACATATTCAAAATCTTGTTGCCTCAGTAAAGCTTTTAGTAACGCCATCTTCCAAGTCTGAAAGACTTTTATTGAGGCAACCTTGGCTGTTCTATGCAACATATTCGCCTCATTAAGTCTAAAAAAAATTTCCACCTTTGAAACTGGATTATATATAATAGATTCTACCATGGCAAGGACCAAAAAGCAAAAATAGGATTTTTATTTATTTATTTATTATTAGCATTATACAGGAGAACATATCAATTTATGTAACAAGACACATCTATAGATTCATTCTCCTCTTTTCTTTTCTTTTCTTTTTTGGTCTTCTGGGTGTTTGGGGAAGACTTTGGTTTGGATATATTTGGATTATTTTTTAGCTTTAAAATTTATTTATGTATTACTTTATCAAATCTCACTTTTTATGGATATAATTTTATTTTTACCTATTTTTAATAAATCAGCAATTCAGAAAAAACTAATCCAGCAAGTAGAGTTAAAGCCTAAGTAAAAACTAGAAAACCATAAGGCTTCCAAACCATTTGCAATAGGAAGGGCTGGAAGGTGAAAATTGGGGCTCAAATAATTGCAATTATGAAAATTAAATAAACCTAAAAGGGTTTAGTATTTAGCTAGTAAAAAAAAAGGTCATAAAGGAAACAAACAATGCAAGAAAGTTTTGGTGGTCACCTATGTACTTATAATTTTAGAAAGTTTTGGAAACCATTCAATACTTGCCTGTAAAACCCCAGTAAAGCTTGCGATGCCAAGCTTTCTGATGGTATCATCTGGTATGGAAGATCCAACAGCGTATGCATAGTCATTGACTCCAATTTCACCAACCCAAAAGAGTGCATCATCGAAGGCTTCTTTGCAATCTGATGCAGATGCATTTTTACACCCCTGACTTTCCAAGTACTTGTTGAACCAATGCAACTGAGTTTGGATAGATTCAGGTGTGATATCAAGTGTAAGGTTGTTCTTAACAAAGAATGCATGGTTTGTAGCTGTAGCACCAGCTACAGCAAAGTTAACACCAAAAGTAGAAGAAGAAACTTTGCCTCTGATTTTACGGTAAGGTGGCAAGTATGGTAAAGACAGTGTTTCAGCTACAAAATCAATCACAAGCCTTCCATCTGAGTACCTATCTGTGGGGTGGTGAAAGAAAGTGATTCCATATGGAGGGTTTGATACATGACCAAAACCAGTGGGGCCTGTGACAGACTTTGTGTTGCCTGTGTCAGTGAATGAGTCACCAAAGGCATAGATCTTCTTGAATGGACGTGGTGGGTGTGTTTCTGTTGCAGCAGAAGATGAAGAAGTGAGGATGAAAATGGTAGCGAGGGTGATGAAGATGAATTGATGAGAGTGGTGAGATGTGAAATGGGAAACCATTTTTTTTCTTAAGTCTTCAAAGCTTTACTTGGGAGCTATTGGTATTGGAGCCCATATATACTGAGCAAATATTAAAAGAGGCAACGTATTTGTGATTAGTTCTAGGTGTCTCTCCTTATCTCCAAAAAAAAAAAAAAAAAAAAAAAAAATGAAAGAAAGAAGACTTCTAGGTATCTCTCATGTGAATTCATTATGAATAAATATTTATGAAGAATCTTATCTCTACAAATTATTTTATAATATTTTTATAAATTATTATTATGCTAAATTCTTATAGATTTTCATATGGACGCATCACTAGCATTACTTTTTTATTTACTAATAATCACTCACCATATTAATAATTTGTAAAATAAATTATAAAATAATTTGTAATTTTAGCATTCTTCAATTTTTATTGTATACTACACATCTCAATAGTATTAAACTACTAAATTTCCCTTGCACCCATACCTTGTGATGTAATAAATTTAGTAATTTACTCCTAGGTCATCCAAACAACTTCAAATATATATGATAATAGAGTTGTGTTTATTACACACAAACTTTTACATACACCCTATTTTTAAATTAAAATTGTAACTTTTAAACTTGAAATTATGACTTCAAGTCATAGTTTCAACTCAGAAATAGAGTGTAGGCAAATCTGTGTGTAACAACTAACAAGTTGTTTGCAACAAGTACTACCTACTTGTGATAATAATCACTTAATAACTATTATATTAAGGATACCTATTAATATAACCTTTTTTCCCTTCTAAAATTTAAAAAAAAAAAGAAAAAAAAAAAGAAGTTTCTATAGAAAGATTGGTGAGCATATCTGCACATGTTCAAACCATGTAATAATATTTCGATTCACTTCAAAATTAAATCTGTCCCATTTATGATTCAACTGTTCACCAAAAACAACCGCCCTCACGAGATATAAAAAATAGTAGCACTAACGTGGAAGAAACTAGAACATGTGACTATAATGTCCTCTTTTTTCTTCTTTTTCTTCTTTAAATTCTTGATTAATGAAAGAAATTAGTTGGGGCTTTAAATGAGCTTGTCCCTACTTCAACTGCTATTTAGCCTATCCTTGTGATTTTATTATAGTGAAGAAGGGGACAATTAATTTAAGGAAAATATTAATGAATGTTCTTAATATAATGGTTAATAATTTATTTAAATAAAATTTTTATGAGAAAAAAAAATTAATTAATATTTTCACATTTTTTTATTTATTATAAAAATAGTGTTAAATTTTTTCTAAAATAAATTATTAACTATTGTCTTAAAGACATCTATTAACCTAACTTAAATTTAATTAAGGGAAATTTTATTTCTTCTCTCTTCTTGTTTTTTTTTTTTTTTTTTCCCATTAATGCGGCCAGGGGGGTTAGGTGAATGCATTAAATGCGAGGGTGACAACTTACTTTGGGCCTGGTCTTTCCCGAAAATCACCCTTGTCAGGCCGAGGATGAGGAGGTCCTCGGCGTGGATTGGGAAAAGAGGCTTTCCCCAATTTAGCCTTGACTAGTCAGTGTTCCTCGGCATAGGCCTTGGGCCTGCTACCCGACGGGCCGAGGCTATCAGGCCCACGGGCCCCACAATAACATTTCAAAATTTTCAAACAAAACTCGTAAATATGTCTTTCTCAACAAAAAAAAAAAAAAAAAAAAAAAACTCGTAAATATGTCATGCTATTAAATAATATATCTTAAAAACCTCTACCATATGATATATCAATAATTAAAGCATTATTATAAAAATAATTAATTAAAGCATTATTTGTCCATAATATTATGGATTTATTTCTAGATCTGGAATACTTAATCTAAATAATGAATTGAATTACTTCAATAAATTATCTACTTGATAATTATTAAAGCATTATTAGTTTATAATGACTTCATTTTGGACAAGTAAATTGTTGAATATACATATATATATATATATATATATATATATATATATATAAGTGAAGTTGCACATTAAATAATAATAATAATAATAGCGGGTGGTTAATATATAAATTAAATTTTTTTTTTAGAGGGAAATAATTTCAATTTTATTAATCAAGAGTAAGGGAAATCAGACTTAGAAGATAGTAAAATATTTAGTGGAACACACTCCATCCACACTAGTAAAGGAAAAGAAAGTCTTACTCTCGGATAAAATTGGTAATTAATTTTTTTTTCTAACTATCTAGTTAATAGTTAAGGTTTTGAAACTATATTTTTTACTAGCATTTCGAGTCTAAGAGACTCGATTTAGGGTCTATAAATCGAGTTTTTGTGACTCGATTTTCATGAGTTGTTCACATTTGATGTGGCAATTTTTTCCACGTGATGTCTACATGGAAATCGAGTATCTAAGACTCGATTTACAAAGCAAAAGAAAAAAAAAAATTAAGTCTCAAGTCTCTCAGCCATTCCCAGAAATACCAAAAAAAAAAAAAAATCCAAGAACAGCACAATCAGATCAGCCAATACAAAACATCTAACCAAATCTATCCAACAACCACCTAAAATCCAGATTAAAAATAAAATTAAATAAAAAAATTTTTAAAAAAAAAAACCCAAAAACCCATCAGATCAGTGGGCCAGCGCGGCCAGGCCGCGCGCAGCTGCTGGCGGCTAGGCAGCGCTGATCTGCATGTCTTCTTCTTCTTCTTCTTCTTCTTCTTCTTCTTCTCTCTCTCTCTCTCTCTCTCTCTCTCTCTCTCTCTCCGCGTTTCTGTATTTTGGGTTTTGGGTCTATATTTTGTAATTATTTTTGTTATAAATCGAGTCTTAAAAACTCAATTTTCAGATAGATGCCACGTGAAAAAAATGCCACATCAGACGTGAACAACTCATGAAATTCGAGTCTCAAAAACTTGATTTATAGATCCTAAATCGAGTCTCTTAGACTCGAAATACTAGTAAAAAATATAGTTTCAAAACTTTAACTATTAACTAGATAGTTAGAAAAAAAAATTAATTACCTATTTTATCCCTTACTCTTTAAGCTAAGGCGTGAGAATCTTTTTTACCTTGCCGTACAACATAAGAGAAAGAAAAACTTTGTAGAGAGTTTGCATAAGTCCAAATGTCTTCTATAATATGTCCCCTTTGGGAATGTTCCATACCCCGACGTTGTAAGGACTTTACAACCGACTCAAAATCTCCCTCAAAGATAGTAGATGTGAAACCTATTTCCACGATGAAGCTTACTGCTCTCCTTGCTGCCAGCAACTCCAGAGCTTCCACTGAGGGCAGTTTCATGATCTTTTCAGAGAGGACTGCCATAACAGCACCGTCAGAATCTCGAATGACCACTCCTATCCCCGCCTCATCTGATTCACTAAACATTGCGCCATCATAGTTTGATTTTACACTCCCTATAGCAGGTGGAGACCACTTTTTTGCAACAACATGTTGGCTTTTGCAAATATTGGATCCCTGTTTTTTAAAGTCTCGAATATACTCCTTAGCAAAAACTGAGATTCTATCCAGAGGCAAAGGTTGTTCTTAGAAGCAAGTTTTGTTTCGGTGCCACCACACAGACCAAGCAGTAGCAGCAAATAAGGGAAGTAGAGCAAGCTTTTCACGGATCAAGTTTAGCTGCTCAGGGAAGGAACTAGATTGCACTCGTGTCCTATCCACCCAACTAAAGTCAACTGACTAGACAGATTGTAGATTATCACATCCCCAAAGCGCATGTATGACATCCTCGTTTCCATGTAGACAATGCTGGCACACGGACTCCTCAAGTACTTTTCGTTTCACCAAATTTTCCTTTGTAGGCAGAGAGTTTGTACAGGCTTTCCAAAGGAAGTGTTTGATCTTACCCGGTACATTCATTCTCCAAATACTCTTCCAAAACAGTTTCTGTGATTCAACTTCTACCCGATTACTCGCCTCAACATTCTGGGGTTCACAGAGAAGTTTATATCTGGATTTGATAGAATAAATACCAAAATTTTCCATTGGCCAAAACATGATATCGGCCTGGTGGGTAGTGTATAGAGGCAGAGATTTTATGAGTTGCGCTTCAGGCGGGTAAAAGCATAGATCAATCGAGTGCACATCCCTCTAGCCCGTTTGAGGATTAATAAGCATATCTATTGTTGCATCGGGTGCTAAAACACTTGGGTTTGAAAGTACCTTACCTCCCTCTGTGTTTAACAACAAAGCATCTTTAAAGATCCGAGTCGATTTCCCATTACCAATTCTCCACCTAGATCCATTCTCAATCAATTTCCTCGACCATAAAATACTCTTCCACGCAAATTAGCCAGAGGAAGATTTTGCTTCAAAAATTGAACAGTTTGGGAAGTATTTTGCCTTGGACACTCGATAGAAAATGGAGTCCCTATCCTGGCTCAAATGCCAAACCCGCTTAGCCAACATTGCTTCATTGAATTTGCATAAGTCCTTAAAACCAAGGCCTCCATCCGTCTTTGGCTAATATAAAACTTCCCATTTTTTCCAATGAAGTTTTCTTCTATCTCCCCTTTGGTCCCACCAAAATTTGCGAATCAACATCTCTATATCTTGGCATAATCTCATTGTTAGCCTAAAACAGGTCATAGTGAAGGTGGGTATGGCTTGGACTACCGCCTTCAATAAGACTTCATTTCCCACTTGGGAAATAAGCTTCTCCTTCCACCCTTGTAGTTTTCCCCATACTCGATCTTTTATAAAATTTAGGCTTGCCTTTTTGTTCCTCCCTACCACTGTTGGCAAGCCCAAATACATTTCATACTATCTAATTTTCGGAACCCCCAACAAGTTTTTAATCTCCTCTTTTAAAGAATCAATCACAGTCTTGCTAAAGAAGAGAGTAGTTTTTGCAGAATTTATTTTTTGCCCCAAAGCCCTCTCATATTTGTCCAAAATTTCTTGAATTTTCTAGACATCCTCCAATCTTGCACAACAAAAAAAGAGGCTATCATCTGCCAAAAATAAATGAGATATTTTAGGTCCATTTCTACAAAGTGAGAAACCTTCAATATGCTTTCTATCAACTGCATGCTCAATTAAACCATTTAAACCTTCTGAACATAAAAGAAAGAGGTAGGAGGAGAGAGGGTCCCCTTGGCGAATACCTCTAGTTGGGGTAATATGGCCTTTTGGTTCTCCATTTACCAACACAGAATAAGTAGCGAAGCGAATACATTTTGAAATCCAGCCAATCCAAGTTGAATGAAAACCCATTTTTTTCCATTATCCTTTGGAGGAAAGCCCACTCTAAACGATCATAGGCCTTGCTCATATCTAACTTCAAAGCCATGTGCCCCTTTTTTTTCCTTTTTTCTTCAACTTATGATGGACAGTCTCAAAAGCCACCAAGATATTATCTGAGATTGCTTTGTCTGATTGGAAGGCACTTTGAGATTCTGAAATAACTTGAGGCAAAATTATTTTTAATTTGTTAGCCAAAACTTTAGAAACAAGTTTATACAAAATATTACAAAGTGCAATGGGTCTAAATTCAATAACATATTCCAGCCTTTTTACTTTGGGAATAAGGGTGAGATAAGCGTGGTTTAAACCTAGCACAATCTTGTTTGAGTTCAGACATGAATGGACGGCCTTGACTACATCATCACCAATGTTGTCCCAATAGTCCTAGAAAAAAATAGGTGGCATGCCATCCGGGCCAGGTCCTTTTAACGGCGCCATTTGCTTCAAAGCAAATTCAACCTTAACCTTGGTAAACTCACTAGTTAGCATACAGTTCATATCATCATTTACTACTGTTTTAGTGTATTGCACAACTTCTTCCAAGTCAGTTGGATTGGAGGTAGTGAATAATTTTTGGTAATCATCAACTATCATGGCCGAAATATTCTCATCCCCAGCAATCATCTCTCTATTCAAGTTTTGGAGCTCAGTAATACTATTTTTGCGAAAGCATTGTGAAGCCCTGTTATGAAAATAATTCGTATTCTTGTCGCCCGAGACCATCCAGTGTACGCGGTTGCGTTGCTGCCACATCTGCTCCTCCATCCTCAACAAATCATTAACTTCTGATTTGAGTTGAAGAAAGAAGTCCATGCTTCCATCCTTGACTGCCTCAGCTTCGGCTTTCTTTAGAGAGAGTTTTTTTTTCTTTTTTTCTTTTAACATGTTGGACATGTTGCACACGCATGCTTACTCCACTGTTTCAGTTTCACTTGAAAAGCTTCAACCTTATGTATAACCTATACCATCGACGAACCCGGAGAGATAGCTTTCCAAGCCCCTTGTACCGTATCATGGCATCCCTCCTTATCAAGCCACATCTGTTCAAATCTCCATCGGCGTTGGGGTTTTACTGTGAACCCCTCAGGTAGAATTAATATCGGGTTATTGTCAGATGAACCACAAACCAAATTTCGAACCTTTGTTACNGTTTTTTTTTTTTTTTTTGGATATTAAAAAATCTTCCATTGCGGCATTAACTTCATTGTTGCTTTTTTTTTTTTTTGGATGAGATATATGCTCAACAAACAACTGTCCTCAAGAATAAAATGCTCAACAAAGGTAAGAAAGACCTTTTCCAAAACTATGAAGCACCAGAATTCCTACTACTCTGGCAAGTTCGTGGGCAAGGGTATGGCTGCTTTTGGGGTTGCTTTGGTGTTATCCTTAAATGTGCCCTACATATTTAACGATATGGTTGTCAGATTGCCATAATAAATGCATTGAACTACTTTCAACCGAAAGAAAGAGAAAGATCACTGAAAGTGAATTGTACATCAGAAGGTAAACTACCATGCCCTGGTACAAAATCATGCAGTGCATTGATGATCTCTCTGATGAGTACTAGTTGAGTTAATTTAAACTCACGATAGTATCTTCTTTATTTCACTTAAAACGGTGACTGGTAAGAGATTTTTCAACTTACTGTAAAACGACTACTTAGAACACTCGCCTGGTGCGCCGGCCAGCACCCTAATCCTTCCCATAGACGGCGCCAATTGTAGGGACTCAGTTTGGATTGACCCTGAGTGTGAATGGATTTTCAGCCCAATCAAGCCCAAACAATAAATTTATAAAGAGTGGGTCAAAGGTTTAAGCGCTGGCCGTCGTTCATCAAGCATGAACCTTTATTTGTAAAAAGATATTCAGAGTGTCTATACAACTGGAAGGATTCTCCTCGGCAAGGGCCGAGGAAGCCTTTTTTTTCTCTTTTTTCCTCCTCCTCTCTTTTACTTTACTTGCTTTCCTTATATAGTCTTCATCTTCCTATCTCCTTATTCCATCTGTTGATCATTCATTTGCCTCTCTTCTGGCCGTCCGTCCCATCAGAGGCTTATCAGTACTCGAGTGGTTCACTCTATCAACGTTGCCCTGCTAAGGGGTTATATCCCCATTAATGCGGCCAGGGGGGTTAGGTGAATGCATTAAATGCGAGGGTGACACTTACTTTGGGCCTGGTCTTTCCAAAATCACCTTGTCAGGCCGAGGATGAGGAGGTCCTCGGCGTGGATTGGGAAAAGAGGCTTTCCCCAATTTAGCCTTGACTAGTCAGTGTTCCTCGGCATGGCCTTGGGCCTGCTACCCGACGGGCCGAGGCTATCAGGCCCACGGGCCCCACAATAACATTTCAAAACCTGCTGCACACGTTCCCTCGGACGGGGAGGAGGGTTTTGATACCTGCGGGCCCTCTAGACGAGTCGCCCCGCTTCAGCTCGTGTTAATGCTAGCGGCTTTTTGACTGCCCGATGCGCGTTTTTAGCGTTTCAAGACTTAATGGGTGTCCACATTAAATTTTGGCAGCACCACGTTTCCCACTTTCAACGGCATGATCTCTGGCTTTTATGAACAAGCGGTTACATTTGGGGACTTAAGGGGAAGTATAAGTACCTGTTTGAACCGCCTGGTTTCATCATTTTCGCGCTTACAACCATTGATGCGTATGACTTAAGTCTAGTTCAACTTGCACTCTTCCTGAAGAGAATCGTCATACTTCTGTAAGTCTTCTTTTTCTAGCGACCCCAAATTTCCTTGATTTTATTCATCCTTTCTTCTTCTTAGAACTTTTAGTCATCTTTGGGGAATGGGTAAGTTTAAGAAGTTGGTTGAGTCCGACGAGATGATGATCAAATTCATTGTCGACTATGGAATACCAATAATGTGAGTTTGAAGTACTGTGAAGAAGGGGAGTGGTACCTTAAGAGGAGAGAGGGTGAAGTTGTGATCCAATAGTCGCTTTTGTAGAAGGGGGGATGAGAATCCCTATGAGGCCAGTAACTCTCAATTACCTTAGGCATTTTCGCCTGGCTCCTACTCAGTGTGCCGTGAATGTATTTAGGATATTAGGGTGTGTAGATACCCTGAATGAGAAAATGGGGCTGAAAAAAAAAAACCCAAAAACCCATCAGATCAGTGGGCCAGCGCGGCCAGGCCGCGCGCAGCTGCTGGCGGCTAGGCAGCGCTGATCTGCATGTCTTCTTCTTCTTCTTCTTCTTCTTCTTCTTCTTCTCTCTCTCTCTCTCTCTCTCTCTCTCTCTCTCTCTCCGCGTTTCTGTATTTTGGGTTTTGGGTCTATATTTTGTAATTATTTTTGTTATAAATCGAGTCTTAAAAACTCAATTTTCAGATAGATGCCACGTGAAAAAAATGCCACATCAGACGTGAACAACTCATGAAATTCGAGTCTCAAAAACTTGATTTATAGATCCTAAATCGAGTCTCTTAGACTCGAAATACTAGTAAAAAATATAGTTTCAAAACTTTAACTATTAACTAGATAGTTAGAAAAAAAAATTAATTACCTATTTTATCCCTTACTCTTTAAGCTAAGGCGTGAGAATCTTTTTTACCTTGCCGTACAACATAAGAGAAAGAAAAACTTTGTAGAGAGTTTGCATAAGTCCAAATGTCTTCTATAATATGTCCCCTTTGGGAATGTTCCATACCCCGACGTTGTAAGGACTTTACAACCGACTCAAAATCTCCCTCAAAGATAGTAGATGTGAAACCTATTTCCACGATGAAGCTTACTGCTCTCCTTGCTGCCAGCAACTCCAAAGCTTCCACTGAGGGCAGTTTCATGATCTTTTCAGAGAGGACTGCCATAACAGCACCGTCAGAATCTCGAATGACCACTCCTATCCCCGCCTCATCTGATTCACTAAACATTGCGCCATCATAGTTTGATTTTACACTCCCTATAGCAGGTGGAGACCACTTTTTTGCAACAACATGTTGGCTTTTGCAAATATTGGATCCCTGTTTTTTAAAGTCTCGAATATACTCCTTAGCAAAAACTGAGATTCTATCCAGAGGCAAAGGTTGTTCTTAGAAGCAAGTTTTGTTTCGGTGCCACCACACAGACCAAGCAGTAGCAGCAAATAAGGGAAGTAGAGCAAGCTTTTCACGGATCAAGTTTAGCTGCTCAGGGAAGGAACTAGATTGCACTCGTGTCCTATCCACCCAACTAAAGTCAACTGACTAGACAGATTGTAGATTGTCACATCCCCAAAGCGCATGTATGACATCCTCGTTTCCATGTAGACAATGCTGGCACACGGACTCCTCAAGTACTTTTCGTTTCACCAAATTTTCCTTTGTAGGCAGAGAGTTTGTACAGGCTTTCCAAAGGAAGTGTTTGATCTTACCCGGTACATTCATTCTCCAAATACTCTTCCAAAACAGTTTCTGTGATTCAACTTCTACCCGATTACTCGCCTCAACATTCTGGGGTTCACAGAGAAGTTTATATCTGGATTTGATAGAATAAATACCAAAATTTTCCATTGGCCAAAACATGATATCGGCCTGGTGGGTAGTGTATAGAGGCAGAGATTTTATGAGTTGCGCTTCAGGCGGGTAAAAGCATAGATCAATCGAGTGCACATCCCTCTAGCCCGTTTGAGGATTAATAAGCATATCTATTGTTGCATCGGGTGCTAAAACACTTGGGTTTGAAAGTACCTTACCTCCCTCTGTGTTTAACAACAAAGCATCTTTAAAGATCCGAGTCGATTTCCCATTACCAATTCTCCACCTAGATCCATTCTCAATCAATTTCCTCGACCATAAAATACTCTTCCACGCAAATTAGCCAGAGGAAGATTTTGCTTCAAAAATTGAACAGTTTGGGAAGTATTTTGCCTTGGACACTCGATAGAAAATGGAGTCCCTATCCTGGCTCAAATGCCAAACCCGCTTAGCCAACATTGCTTCATTGAATTTGCATAAGTCCTTAAAACCAAGGCCTCCATCCGTCTTTGGCTAATATAAAACTTCCCATTTTTTCCAATGAAGTTTTCTTCTATCTCCCCTTTGGTCCCACCAAAATTTGCGAATCAACATCTCTATATCTTGGCATAATCTCATTGGTAGCCTAAAACAGGTCATAGTGAAGGTGGGTATGGCTTGGACTACCGCCTTCAATAAGACTTCATATCCCACTTGGGAAATAAGCTTCTCCTTCCACCCTTGTAGTTTTCCCCATACTCGATCTTTTATAAAATTTAGGCTTGCCTTTTTGTTCCTCCCTACCACTGTTGGCAAGCCCAAATACATTTCATACTATCTAATTTTCGGAACCCCCAACAAGTTTTTAATCTCCTCTTTTAAAGAATCAATCACAGTCTTGCTAAAGAAGAGAGTAGTTTTTGCAGAATTTATTTTTTGCCCCAAAGCCCTCTCATATTTGTCCAAAATTTCTTGAATTTTCTAGACATCCTCCAATCTTGCACAACAAAAAAAGAGGCTATCATCTGCCAAAAATAAATGAGATATTTTAGGTCCATTTCTACAAAGTGAGAAACCTTCAATATGCTTTCTATCAACTGCATGCTCAATTAAACCATTTAAACCTTCTGAACATAAAAGAAAGAGGTAGGAGGAGAGAGGGTCCCCTTGGCGAATACCTCTAGTTGGGGTAATATGGCCTTTTGGTTCTCCATTTACCAACACAGAATAAGTAGCGAAGCGAATACATTTTGAAATCCAGCCAATCCAAGTTGAATGAAAACCCATTTTTTTCCATTATCCTTTGGAGGAAAGCCCACTCTAAACGATCATAGGCCTTGCTCATATCTAACTTCAAAGCCATGTGCCCCTTTTTTTTCCTTTTTTCTTCAACTTATGATGGACAGTCTCAAAAGCCACCAAGATATTATCTGAGATTGCTTTGTCTGATTGGAAGGCACTTTGAGATTCTGAAATAACTTGAGGCAAAATTATTTTTAATTTGTTAGCCAAAACTTTAGAAACAAGTTTATACAAAATATTACAAAGTGCAATGGGTCTAAATTCAATAACATATTCCAGCCTTTTTACTTTGGGAATAAGGGTGAGATAAGCGTGGTTTAAACCTAGCACAATCTTGTTTGAGTTCAGACATGAATGGACGGCCTTGACTACATCATCACCAATGTTGTCCCAATAGTCCTAGAAAAAAATAGGTGGCATGCCATCCGGGCCAGGTCCTTTTAACGGCGCCATTTGCTTCAAAGCAAATTCAACCTTAACCTTGGTAAACTCACTAGTTAGCATACAGTTCATATCATCATTTACTACTGTTTTAGTGTATTGCACAACTTCTTCCAAGTCAGTTGGATTGGAGGTAGTGAATAATTTTTGGTAATCATCAACTATCATGGCCGAAATATTCTCATCCCCAGCAATCATCTCTCTATTCAAGTTTTGGAGCTCAGTAATACTATTTTTGCGAAAGCATTGTGAAGCCCTGTTATGAAAATAATTCGTATTCTTGTCGCCCGAGACCATCCAGTGTACGCGGTTGCGTTGCTGCCACATCTGCTCCTCCATCCTCAACAAATCATTAACTTCTGATTTGAGTTGAAGAAAGAAGTCCATGCTTCCATCCTTGACTGCCTCAGCTTCGGCTTTCTTTAGAGAGAGTTTTTTTTTCTTTTTTTCTTTTAACATGTTGGACATGTTGCACACGCATGCTTACTCCACTGTTTCAGTTTCACTTGAAAAGCTTCAACCTTATGTATAACCTATACCATCGACGAACCCGGAGAGATAGCTTTCCAAGCCCCTTGTACCGTATCATGGCATCCCTCCTTATCAAGCCACATCTGTTCAAATCTCCATCGGCGTTGGGGTTTTACTGTGAACCCCTCAGGTAGAATTAATATCGGGTTATTGTCAGATGAACCACAAACCAAATTTCGAACCTTTGTTACTGGGAACAATTCATACCACTCCACCATGCTCACTGCCCTATCCAACCGGTCCCATACACTCCCCCGTTTGGGTAAGTTTTAAACCAAGTGAACTTGTTTCCAACAAACCCCAGATCCAACAGCCCACATTCATCCAAGACTTCTCAAAACTTTTGCATTTGTCCATACGGTCTTAAACACCCTCCTAATTTTTCATGAGACTTTAGGAGTTCATTGAAATCCCCTGCACACAACCACAGCACCCTGAACTGCCTATGTAGATTGCGGATCAAGTCCCAAGATTCACTTTGGAGATGCGTAGCAAGTTCTCCATAAAACCTAGTGAAGCGTCATCCATTATCTTTCCCCCTATTTATCAGGGCGTCAATATGATTTTTGGAAGAAGAGATAACCTATAAATCAAAGTCCTTCTTCCAAAATAGAGCTAGGCCGCCACTATGAGTTATTTTTGGGACCCCATGATGATGACCAAATTTTAATGAATCTCGAATACCAATTAGCCTTGCTTTATCCAGCCATGTTTTGACTATAAACACTACTATAGGATCTTGTGCCCAGACTATGTCCCCAAGCTCTTGAATTGTTTGTCAATTCCTAAGTCCCCGACAGTTCCAACATAATAGATTCATGGCTCTTGGCAAGGCTAGGAGCCAGCCACTGCCATTTCCTCAATGTGCCCCTGACCATCGTTAGAAACCAACTTTTTCTTGTTTGGTAACTCAGGATGCTCTAACCTCGACTTGGATCCTCTCTTTTCACCTGCATGGACTTCCAGTTTTTCCAAACTCCCTGTTTCAGTGCGTGGCATACGTGTCCATTTTGCGACAGCTGGCTAAGTGTTGAGTGTAGGACCCTCTTAGTGATTTAGTGTGCTACTTAAGGAAGGTTTGGATAAACTTAGATTTTCATCAATCAGAGATGCTGCAGTATTTTGCTGGTCAAAGGAGTTTAAAGATTTCGAACCACTATAGTCCTGATAAGGAATGACAACTAGGATATTTACTACCCCCTCCATATCCTCGAATTTATTCAACTCGGTATCAATTTCGTTCAATTGCTACGCAAACTTTCTTTTTATAGTTTGTTGACCCTTAAAACTCGGAGGCACATCATCACAATCCCTTGAATCTGTGCCAGAAAATAGATTTTCATTAAATATGGGCGTAGGGTTAGGAGTTACCTTATGAGTGGGAGGTGCCGGCGTTTTTGCTCTCTGGTGTCTGTTAAGCCGGAGGTGGTGCAGCTAAACTAGTTTTACGATCAGTTGTCTTCCTCTTCTCATAAAACCCAGCAACGACCACCGTAGAATTTTTTGCTGGACTAAAAAGTGGAGCACGCATCCATGCCTCGTATTGCTTGGATTCATTGCTCAAATTACCTTCGTTGTTAAGCCATAAATCACAGTCTTTGTCATTGTGTGTGAGACGCCCACACCGATAACAAATATTCGACAACCGCTCAAATTTGAAAGAAACCCAGCCGTGTGTACCATCATCCAATGTAATTTTGCGACCTCGGCTAAGTGGTTTTGAGATATCAATAATAACTCGAGCTCGCATAAAATCTCCCCCTTCCATCTCCGCGAGATCACAAGAGACAACATTCCTTATGCCTGAGCAAATGCCCTCAACCACTGCTTTATTTCTGAATCTGATTGGGATATCATAAACTTGAACCCAAAAAGGCACCATGTCAAAGCATAATTCCCATGCATGCATGTGAGTTTCATATCGTTGTAACACTACAAGGTATTTGTCAAAGCTCCATAGTTGGCTAGCCAGGATCCTATCCGTGTCAAGCTTATTGTCAAAGATGAAGAGAACTATATGGTTTCCCAAATCCTTAACCTTGAAACCGTTTCAGGATTGCCACAGCTACTCAAAGTTTCTCGCAATGGTGTCGGTATTTAGGACTCTCTTAGTGTAAAACTTTGCAACCAAAATGAATTCAACCGAACCCATCTCATTTCGAAGCCTGAAACCATCCCCCTCCAAACCCAAAAGTGATAAACAAGACCAACCTTCTGTGATTTCTTCCATTTGAAAGATAGGTGTGTTTCCCTAATCCCACGGAAAAAAGCCCCACTAGCCTTTAAACAAACAGAGGTTTGCTAATGGGACAATCTAGCCTTCAAGAAGAAGGGACTGAAAATTCTACTGCCTAGGAGAAGTTTGGAAAACCAAATTCACCAGCAACAGAGAAACTCACTTTCTTATATAAATAACTTTGAAGAATTGTTAATATATAAATTATATAACATAGTTAAGCCCAAACTCAAATTATTTAAATTTTTAGGTTAAGTGGTGTTCTTGTGTGTTATATTAACCCCTCAACTAGAGTTTCTCCAATGCGTTTTCTTCCCCAAAAAAATGGTATCAAGTATAACATAGTTTTCTCATCCAAAATATTTTTAAAAAAATGTGTAACATAGTTTGGACCAAACAACCCCTCAACAAGAGTCTCTCCAAGTGTTCTCTTGCCAACACAAATTGTTGGTGCAAACACAATGATAATGAAAATAACATAAAGAGAAACTGAATAATACTTCTGAATTGTGTAAATTTAAGGAGATTCAAGCCATTGGTTGGCTAAACCTTATAATCGGTGCAGACCATCTCTAACTTGTCTCCCCCAGGATACAATAGCCCAACAAGTGTCGTATGGCTAGAAAAACCTCTGCACAAAGTGTTCAAGCCTAAAACTCCACCAGAAAGAACACCCTTCCTTGCTAAGGACCTCTCTATTTTTTTAGTGTATATTGCAGTAACTTGGATTGGGTTTGAATCAGTCTATTTATAAGCTCAATGTGCCTCATGAAATTGCTACCCAAATTAATCTGATTAATTAGATCCATTATTCTGATGTAGTGGGCTTTACAAGATTAATTGTTGGATATTAATCTGATGGGCTAGAGTTATACATTAATGGTGATAAGGAGTTTCTAAAGAATGAAAAGGCCCAAACAGATAGTCCATTAAGTGGGTTAATGGCTCTTCATTTTCCATTAAAAAAAATTGAGTATTAATTCGGGCTATTTACTCACCAACGGATATGGTAATTATTCTGAATGGGCTGTCAAGTAGAAGGATCCAAGAGGCTAATTCATTTCCATTTTTGACACCTCCACCGCCCCCTTGCACACGTATCTAACCCAATATCTAAGACAATTCGTGTTAGCCCATTAATCAGCATAATTAAAAAAAAAATAAAATAGTCTTTCTCCTTTTCAATGTGAGATTAAACATTTTCACTAACTCTCTTCCATATTCACTCCCACATCTTTACATTTATGTTATAACATTTATTCATTTTAATTATTTAATATTAAAATGCTTCAACAATCCCCCACTCATTTTAATATTAAATTTTAGTTAAAAAGATATTACCAGGCAAAGATGGGTCACTATGCATCATGAAGGTGTGCTCTGCATTGAACCATCACTTAGTAAAATAGCGATCTCAACTCCAGAGTCGTAGTGGTCTCTGACTTGAACTAGGACTGCTTTAGGGAAATTAAGCGTCACTGCTTACACATAACAACATAGGTGTTGGCATGAGCTTTTATAGCCAACACTTTACGGCCGTGTGCTGATCCTAGTTTCATGAGTATGTTTGAGATTAAGTTCAAATATCATAAGTGAAATTTTGTCAAAGGTGCTCCTATAATTCTGACACCCCACTCATATGAGCTATAAATTTTATTAAGAGTTTTTTTACTCAACCTCTCCACATTACAGGATTAATGCACTTACATCGTAGGGATGCATAATTAAAAAATTATTTACAAAATAAATAATTAAAAGAATAAATACTGCATTTCTTATGACCATCATATGATTTGTTTTTCCCATTGAACCCAATTCTCAGGAACTTTAGTACTTGAGTTGGGTATCCTCATACATGGCTCATGATTCTATGGACTTTGGTCTCGTCTCCTTCAATGTATTCTAGACCTTATCTTTTGCCAAGGCCTTAGTAAATGGATCTACAAGATTATCATTAGATTTAATATAATCCACAGTTATGATGTCACTACTCAAATAAGATCGCATGGTACTGTGCTTTCTTCTTATAGGTCTGGATTTACCGTTATAATAATGGTTTTTAACTCTACCAATTGCAGCAGTGCTATCACAATGAATTAATATAAGTGGAATTGGCTTTTCCCAAAGTGGAATTTCATATAACAAATCTTTAAGCCAATTTGTCTCTTCACTAGCTGAAGCTAATGCTATTAATTCAACTTCCATTGTTGAATTAACAATTATTGTTTGTTTTTTAGACTTCCAACAAATAGCACCACTACCTAAGGTAAAAATATAACCAGTGATAGAGAGAGAATCACCTGACAAAATATTCCAATCGGCATCACTAAAAGCTTCAATCATAGCAGGGTACTTTTTATAAAATAAGCCATAGTTTTTGGAACTAATTATATATCTCAATATTTTCTCAACATAATGTGATTGATCAAGAAATATCCCATCACATGTTTTTGTAATTTTCATGCCCAAAATAAAATTAGCCTCACCAAGATCTTTCATATCAAAATGGCTTTTAAGCATATTTTTTGTCTCATTTATAACATGTATATTTGAGCCAAAAATCAGCATATTATCCACATAGTGGCTAATAATAACATGTAAATTATTTCATGATTTAAAATAAATACATTTATCACATTCATTTGATTTATAACCATTCTCAATTATACAGGAATCAAACTTTCCATGCCACTGTTTTGGTGCTTGTTTTAAGCCATATAGGGATTTAGTTAGCTTACATACCTTGCTTTCTTGTCCAGGCTCTGCAAAGCCTTCGGGTTGATCCATATAAATCTCTTCATCTAGGTCCCCATTTAGAAAAGCAATTTTTACATCCATTTGATGAATTTTCGAATAAAAAATTACAACAATAGCAATTAACGGTCTAATAGATGTAATTCTTGTTACTAGAGAAAATGTATCAAAGAAATCAAGATCAGGTTTTTGTTTAAAGCCTTTTGCAACAAGTGTAGCTTTAAACTTATCTATTGATCCATTCGGTTTCAAATTTTTTCTAAGGACCCATTTACAACCTATGGTCTTACAACCCGGTGGAAGATCTACTAATTTCCAAGTTCTATTAGAAATTAGAGATTCCATCTCATCATTTACAACCTCTTTCCAAAATATAGCATCATGTGATGTTATAGCCTCTTTTAAATTTTGGGGATTTTCCTCAATGTTAAAAACATAATAATCATGACCAAAATCATTTTCAACTCTAGCTCTTTTACTCCTTCTAGGTTCCATTTCAAAATTTTCTTGATTTTGTAAATGTGAATTAGAAGAACTAGGTTATGACAAAATATTTTCTTCACTCCCACTATTTTTCAATTTAAAAGGAAATTTTTCTTCATGAAAAATTGCATCACCAGATTCAAAAATTATTTTGTTTTCAAGATCAAAAAATCTATAGCCTGCACTATTAATCGTATAACCAAGAAAAGTACAGGTAGTAGCCCTTATACATAATTTAGGTATTTTAGGGTTAGTTAGCCTTACATAAGCAAGACAACCTCATACTTTCAAATATCCTAAATTTGGCTTATGTCCTTTCCACATCTCAAAAATTGTGGTATGTGACTTTTTATGTGGCACTCTATTCAAAACATGACTTACAATTAAAATAGCTTCACTCCAAAAATGTAAAGGTGCACTAGATTCAATTAACATGGCATTTGTTAACTCAATTAAAGTTCTATTTTTTTCTTTCAGCCATACCACTAGAAGCAGGTGAATATGGTGCAATAGTTTCATAGATAATTCGCAAAGACTGAACAAATGATTTGAATACACTTGATTCATACTCACGGCCTCTATCACTTCTTATTCTTTTTATTTTTCTACCAAATTGATTTTCAACTTCTTTTAAAAAAATCTTGAAACTTTTCAAAAGCATCACTTTTATTTTTCAATAAATAAACAGTTGTATATTTTGAGAAATCATCAATAAAAGTGATAATATATCTATTTTCCCCATGAGTTAAAATTCCCTCAAATTCACATAAATCAAAGTGAATTAACTTAAGCAATTCGGTATTTCTTACAACACTTTTATGAAACCTTTTTGTAATCTTAGCTTGACTACAAGTTTCACATTTTTCAAAATCTTTTGACAGTCTTGAAATTAATCATAAACTACTCATGATTCCCACATATCTACTACTTATATGATACAAACGAGCATGCCAAAAATTAATAGAATAAAGCATATAAATTGAACTGGTAGATGCTTTATTATTCTCAACATTCAATTTAAACATTCTATCACAAGCATAACCCTTGCACCATATTGATGTATAAAAGGCTCTTCGGTTATATTGGCCTACGGGACAAATTCAAGATCTATTAAATTGATCTTGTGAAGGGAGTCATTGGTTCTTATTGTAATTTTTATTTGGGTTTCCCCTTTTTTGACGTCGGCTAATTCATTTCCATTTTTAACATCTCCACCCTTCATCTCCCTATTGCGCATGTATCTAGCCCAATATCTGAGACAGTTCATGTTAGCCCATTAATCACCACAATTAAAAAGAACAAAATAGTCTCTCTCCTTTTTAATGTGGGATTAAATATTTTCACTAACTCCTCATCTTCCCTAATCACTCCCACATCTTTACATTTATGTTATAACATTTATTCATTTTAATTATTTAATATTAAAATGACAACACAAATCAATACAACCAAAGTCATAACATGAATCAATTTCTAAATTTGTAATATTTAATCTAAATAATGAAATGAAACCATTTCAAATAAAGAGAATCTAGCGAGTTAAAGTTGTTATTTGCCATTGTTTGTTTTAGCCAATCATTCAAAGAAATACTTTGTAAGCTATCTGACGCTACAAAGTATATCTTTGAAAACTCAACCATATGAATATATGATTCATTGATAATTAAAGCATTATTACTACTTACTAGAGTATTATAGGTTCATTTTGGTCTAGCAGACCAACACAAAAGGAAGATAAAGCTCGAATAACACAAGGCTCAATTGTAACCCATAAACGATGGACTAACTTCACTGTTCAATTTTTTTCTCTTTTATATGCAAATCTGGGAGATTCTAGCCTTTTGCCCCTATTGAGCAAAATATTTGGCAATATGTCCCTGTTTTCAAACTATATAAGGGCGTGCCCCTATTTTGATACTCGACCACCCAATAATCGAGTTATTTAAATAACTCAACAATAAAGAAGCCGAGTTTTTGGCAAGTTCTTGCCACAGTGGCTATCCAACGTGGCTTTTTTGGGCAATATAATATTCCCACATAACTGTTTATAACTCGGCAATAGGGAAACTGAGTTATATGCAGAATAAATTGCAATTTTGAATGTAACATCTCCAAAACAGTTTGTCTCCCTCCCTCAGTCTAATCAGTAGCCACCCTTAATCCGTTCTATCTCCCACCCTCAATCCGTTCTGTCTCCCACCCTCAATCCGTTTAGAGTAGACAAAGCCAAGTTCGCATCTTCAAGTTCTCTTATTTCTACCTTTAGGCCGAAGCTCAACACAAACCCACACCCAAACCCACACCCAAAACTCTCACCATAACCCTTACCATAGCCGAAGGTCAACCCAATCCATCTTCAAAGTTAAAGGATTAGAAACGTATTAAGGTAATTTGTAAATGTTGAGTTCAATTTTTTTCCCTTTGCATTTAATCTGAGTTTAGTGTGGCTTGTGCATGTACTCTAATTTGAGTGTGGCTCTAAATAGTAGCTCTTATCTACCCTATAAAAATTAAGGTGTGCACCCCATATGTCTTACAAGCTGCCACGTGTAATATTGAGAGATATTTAACATAAAATAATTAATTAAATTTTTTTTAAAAGTAATATCTATTTGACTATTTTGCATTGTTTTAAAAAAAAAAAAAAAAAAAAAAAATGGTTCTTTTTTTAGTGGAAGTTAGTCTACAACATTAAATGTAGCATACTTGTCAAATTATCACTTGACAAGATTGGTACTCAATTTTTTTTTTTTTTTTTTTGCTAAACTGATTGGTACTCATACTTGTCAACTTTAAACATGTCTTAACTCATAAGACATTTGTCAATAATATTTTTTTAAGTTTGAGAAATTATGACTTTTTTTAAGGAACAAACATACATGTATATACACAAAAGAGAAAATAATATTCTAACACTAGACCACACGACAAATTTCATTAAAAAATCATAATAATTCTTAAAGAATGATAAAATAAATTATACTACATGTAAATTATTATTAAGAAATGGTGCTATAAGTTAAAACTCTAAAAAAAATAGAGCTTCTTTTAATACACAATTTTTTTTTTTTTTGGACTCATTAATTGTTGGCTGAGAAAAATAGGTTGTTCCTTTTTGTTTGTTTTTAAAATTTTGCCTTTTCTACTGCCCAAAATTTTTTTTGCCTTTTCATCGTTTCTTTCCTCTTTCCACACGTTAAAACAACACTAGAAGCCAAAGCGCACGCCCTAGGTAAGCATTTATTAGGACACAGCAACACCATACACGTTTACAAGTTAGGTTTGGGAGGAATTGAAAATGACACAACTATTCACCGGCCACTATAACACAATGAATACAACTCCTTCAAAAATAAAGGATTCAATTTCTTAAACCCATATATAACTTTCTGAGGAAAACACCAATCA
Source organism: Quercus suber (assembly GCF_002906115.3). Classification (NCBI taxonomy): domain Eukaryota; kingdom Viridiplantae; phylum Streptophyta; class Magnoliopsida; order Fagales; family Fagaceae; genus Quercus; species Quercus suber. The sequence continues at coordinate 928,808 of NW_027069682.1, read as the reverse complement.
TCTTAAGAAAGTTCATATCCTAGTGAGGCAGAAAGAATTGAAATGCATACATTAATCATGGTGTTAAGAATAATTAGCATATTCAAAATGTACATAGTACATACAATATGCCCACATAAAGAGACCAAATGCAAGAAAAAAACAACAATGCACCTGATACAAACATAGGACCACAACAAATCAGCATGTTAATCATACCAAGTCAACCAACCCTTCCCTTGTCCCTAAAAAATCCAGCTTTACAACACTTGTTAATGAATATTACTGCTGCCACCTTGTTGAATCTTCGACTCCACAAAAAGCCTAACTGTTGAGTAGATTAGAGAAGGTTCAGCCATTGCACCGTTGCCATAATCCCCACATGCCAGCCTCTTTGTGACGGGTGGGATGAGAGAGATTCCAAGCTCGTCAATTGACATGAGATGTCGTTCCGTGAAAGGATTGTTCCACATGAATGTGTTCATTGCAGGTGCAACAAAGAGTGGCTTGTTGTAATCCCATGCTCGCACAATGCAAGTCAGTAAATTGTCACACAATCCTCCAGCAATCTACAATAAGAGCATAGTACATGCATTAAAACATATTCAGAAATTGAGTAAGATTATGCTCTTGATTATTTCAAATCATATGACAAACAAAATACATAGCTAAAAAGGAAGTAGAGAAAAGCCAAATAGCACCACAGAAAATGGGGAATGTCTCTCACAGTCACACCCTCTACTACTTCAACATACATCCGCACATCCACATTTGTGTGATTGTGTGTCAGTAAAATTAATATTATACCACAATCAACCATAAGTATGCTCCTTCCCTTTATTTTTTCTTGGAAACAGGGGCCTACACAAATTCCCAACATTATTCATTGCTTGGGAAAGAATTGAGAACTTTTCTATGAATTGGGCTAATGACACTTCCTCCTCAAATGAGAATGGGTGGAGGGTGAGTCATTAAACTCTAGCTCAGTTCAAGCTCAAGTGTCACTTTCTCTTCCTTTAATAATGGAATGGAGGGTGAGGTCATATGGGTTCAAGATTTACTAGATACATGTGCAACTTACAAAAAAAAAAAAAGGCCAGGGATCATGGGTTCAAAACCTACTGGGTGTATATGTAACTTGACAATTAAAAGAAAAGTGAGAACTTATACTTGCCATCCTCACTTTATACGTACATGAGCTGAATGCCATGTCCCATTTCACTAGGTTGCTTTGATAAAGTCACAGGATAGACACTCACCAGATGAATAGTAACACAAAACTTTGCATTGAGATCTTTTAGACCTAGATTTAAATTATTTAGAAGAATCTTGTATACATCCTATAAGTATCGAGTATCTTCTTTCTTTAATAGATATCTTTATTACTTCACCAAAATGAAAAAGACAATGTGGAAAGTAACTGAGTCCCACATTCATGAGTCTAGGTCAATAGTCACTGCATAGTCTGCATTCCTAGACTACCAAGAATCAGCAAAGACAACAAGACGAGCATTATTTATCGCACTCTAGTACCTTTGCATGACTGCAGAAAAAAGGCCTACAACAGAGTTAGGGTAACCTGTTAGTTCACAGCGCTAAAAAGGGATTCTGTACACACAAAAGGTTTACAATTCAATGCACACACGATATAACCTGACAAACAGAATTACTCCCAACGAGAACTGAAGCAGGCATAATGAAACAGTACTTTTTTGTATCCCATAGCAAAAAATAATTTTAATGTGCTTATTTAATATAAATTTCAGACTCTCAAGACATGCTAATACATCAATTTCTAAAACTCCTTTTGTGAAGCAATAGAAGGCATTCTAGTTTGTCAATGCCACCCATTCAAAAAATGCATTTATGTATCAACTCAATCAGAAAATCAATGAAATAACTAATTTTCAATGAGTGCTCTGAATGGCCCAAAATGAATGACTTGGCCTAGTTGCACTGATGAACCAGAGATTGCTAATCCATTTGGTTCCTTCAAATAATATATTAGTAAGAAAAGGAAACACTTTCTCTTTTCCTTTAATGCACTGTTTTCAAGAACCAAATTGAGGAGTCAGGTACAAGTTTCCAAATTTTGTGGAAATCAAGAGTTTTTTTTTTTTTTTTTTTTTTTTTTTTGAGTAATGTTTGCTGTTTCCAGTAACATAAACTCACCTCTATCATCCTGTTGCCACTTGGTAAAATTTCAAAGTAAGATGGAAATTTTTTTTCTGAAATTTCTCAAATATATTACCTTGCCAAGTGTGTTGGCTGATAATGGAGCAATAACCATGATATCAGCCCATCGGCGCAGCTCAATATGAAGCACGCTGTCGCCAATTTTGTTCCAACTAGACCATTCATCCTCGTCAGTGTAAAGAACTACACCCTTAGGAAGTGCCGCCCTATCTATGAAATGTAAAGATGCCCTTGTGGCGACTGCTCTTACTTCTGCCCATTCTGAGAAACAATGGCAAAGATTCCCGAACTTTATGGCAGCTACACTTCCACTAGCAGCAAGTAGAATCCGTGGCTTCCTGGAAGCAGCATTGACTTGTGTTTGCTCCCTTTCTGCACTTGCAGATTCTGAGTATTCCATAACCTACACAAGGGATTCCAACAACATTCTTATCCAATATTCATATGGTATCTCAACATATAAGCCCACAGCAAATTGACTTGTATCAAACATTCAACTTAAATTGGTCATAATTTAAAGTACCGCAATAATTTGCAAAAGTAATTATCAAGAAGAGAGAACCTTCTGTCAGGGGCTGGTGTAAAGAGCCTTCTTTACGCCACCAATGAATAAACGCCACATCATATTTCTATTGAAAACCCAATACACTCCCAACACACACAATTATAACTCAATCTCAAACATGTATCAAACCTGAAGAACTAAACAGCTCCAACGCCTAAACCCATTCCGTCTCCTCTCCTTATACCACGAGACCTCCACCCCGCCACTGAAGCTGCTGCACACGTCAGTCAGGAGCTGGTGCTGCCGCACTGGAGCTCCACCTCATTGTTCAAGGTTTACCCCTTTTTCTTGATTCTTCTCTGTTTCTTACTTAATGGGTCTTCATTATTTTGATTCTTTTGGCTCTATACTTGTTGTTAACATTATGGGTTTGTCTTTTTCTCATCTGGGTATTGATTTGTTATTGATTTTCTCTTCTAAACATTGATTTCTTATGTGGGTGTATATTTGTTATCAATTTGTGATTGTTCTTTTTGTTTACTTCAGGGCTTGTTTTTCTACCTACGATGCTGGTTTGGCAATATGGTTCTTGATTTTGAGCGATTCTTGGTCATATATTGACTACTTGTTCTTGTTTTGACATGAATGTATTATATGAGCGTGTTATCTAGAATAGTAGGGGGAAAATTTGAGTCTTTCTTTCCTATTCTATGGCTTTTCTATTTTCTGTTGTGGGTGTTTTATTTGCTTTATGTTGCTTGGTATATAGCACACAAAGCAAATATAAGATTGTGAGGAGAGGAAAGGAGGAGGTGAAATGGGTTTATTAGATGTTGAAGCCGTTTATTCTTCAGGTCTGATACATCTTTGAGGATTTTGAGTTTAATTGAGTTATAATTACGTGTGCTGGAGTGTATTGGATTTTCAATAGAAATATGAGGTGGCATTTATTCATTGGTGGCCTAAAAAAGGCTCTTTACACCAGCTCCTGACCGAAGGTTCTCTCTATCAAGAAATACATTCCAAAAAATTTCATTAAAATTACAGCTAGAAGTCAAATTCAAGTCACTAAAATTTTGTACCAAACATGAACAGATCAATTGCACATAAAGAGCAACAAAATGTGCATGTGTGCGTGTGTGCACCAGTATGTATTTGCATAAAAAGTGAATTAATGGTGAAAGAAAGCAACAAGTGATCTCCCATTTCACTGCTCTATGGAGTATAAATATTCATTACAACAAAACAAATGGTAAGACTGTAGAAGAAAGTTGAAGGTTTTCAATTCAATGGTTTTGCTGAAAGCTGCTCTTAAGCAGAATACACGAAAATAATAACAATTGCTCTAGAAGCAACCGTCCATGCAAAGCTATCTTAAGATTTTAAATCTTTGAACAAGCTAATTGAAATTAAATCAATAAAATATACACCTTCGCAAGCTACACATTCTTTGCCCCACGAAGATTATACTCTTACGCGAATACATATGACAGGCTCATGCAACAGATAAAGAAAAAGAATAAGAATGAACAAGAATATAATAGTAGAATTTTCATCCACAACCATGTTCCCCTAAACTACAAAACTAAACAAATAAGCACTTTGTCCACTAAAGTTAGGATTTCCATCAAATTTAACTGAAAATTCAAATTTCTAATACACGCGTTCCATCCCATTAAATTTGACAGAAATTCTCTAGCCCGGGGTAAAATACTTAGTACTGACAGTTAAGGGCGGACATGGCTCGATTTTGAAATTTAGGGAAACATTGCATGCACTATAACTATAGTTAATAGGAGAAACCACAAATTAACCCAAAATTTAACAAGAATTCGAAGATATATGTACAAACAAAGAATATAAATCAGCACGAAAGAGCTCGAATGCTGAGAGTAAAAATCAAAGCTAAAATCATCAGACATGCTAACACAACATACAAAATCTTCCACTGTTTTCAAACACCAATTCTAGGAGGTTTTCCAAAACCTTATGGAATCCGAAAACAACAAGGAACTCAAGTAAACAACTGATATGCCATAGATCAACCCATTTAGCGTTTTTTTAAAGTTATAACATCATTCAAACTCCATATAATACATATAATCTCGAACTTATACGAGAATTAAAGTGAAATTTGCTCAGCTACCGAATAGATCAAACATTTGAATTTCTCAGAAAAATGAAAAGAATTAAAAAAAAAAAAATTGTGTGTGAATAGGTTTTAAGACACTTACCTAGTACTTTTGAATTCCTCCGAGGGTTTTTCTCTGAGAAACTCAAACTTGTTTGTGTTTTTCTTTTCAGTTCAAACTCTAATTGCAGCTGCTTAAAACGGTACCGTGTTGTGTGACTTTCTCTGACTTCTGAGACAAACCTTTTTCTTCAATCTTTCCCCCCAAATTAAGAGACGCACATGGCCCCATTAAACGCGCCGTTTTGTTGGAAGGCCTCTTGAGCTAGGCCCTTTGGAAGATTTTAGCGTGTGTTTGGTTCTAAATTAAAAAATCACATAATTTAACTATTCAGCTTATTTTTACTATTATTCATAAGTTTTATTATATTTTTTTATACTATTTATAGATTCTACTGTACTATTTCAGCTAATTTTTATACTTATTTACAGTATTTTCAGTAAAAAAATTTATTTCAGTAAAATAAGCAGATTTTAAATAAACCCTTAAAAGAGATTTTTTAAAACCCAAAACTTTGTTTTACCATTACAATTCATTGTAGGTTTTTTACAAACTTCATTTTAAACTCAAAACGCAAATTTTCAAGTCATTCTTTTGGGGTGTGTTTTTTGCTTTTAGGCTTTTGGAACCTTTGGGCTTATATTTGTATTTCATGAACTTTGTTATAAAGGAAAATAGCTACGTAACATGTTACTTTTTTTTCTTTTCTTTTTTTGAGAAAAATGTAACATGTTACTTTGTCATACTAATCATATAAATAAATAATAGTAATAATATATAATAAATGTTACAAATGTACAATAATAATTCATATAAATTAAATAATAAATAATAGCACATTTTTTTCTTTGTTTGAAAGAATTACTAAATTATTATGTATGGTTAATATTATACTAAATAGTTACAATACTACACATATATATAGGGTCGGCCCTTCCACTAGGCCAATTAGGCCATTGCCTAAGGCCCCCAACTAGGAAGGGGGCCCCAAAATTTTGGAAAATAAGGGAGTAGCGGGAAAAAAATGGAAAAGAAAGGGTAGTAGGAAAAAAAAAAGTTTGGCTTCCAAGTGAAACTCCAAAAAACTACTACATTCTTTTAACCAAAGAGCAAAGAATTCTAAAGAAAATCAATTGTCCCAAAAATAACATCATTAACCTCTAGATTATCCAAAATTCAACCAGAAAAAATAGTCTAAAATTATTACACACAACTTAAAACAAATTAAAAATCTAAAATCCCTAAAATTTACCCACAGTTGCTCTCTCTATCTCAACTCTACTTCTCTTTCGATCTCATTAAGGACCTAACTTGAGATATAGTTTTTTTTTTTTTTTTTTTTTGAGAGAGAGAAAAAGTTTCAGCCTATGACATCCACTCATGATGATAGCTCTTTATCATCAAACTAATATACCAATTAATTTTTGTGTAGACAAAAAGTGAACCTTAGATCTCTTATTCACTATTTCCCTCCTTAAAATATTTTTTTTTTTTCAATTTTCCTCAGTGCACTGTGAATTTTCACAAGTGCTTTTTGTTTTTGTTTCATTGTGGTGGACTTTTGTGGGCTGTGGCTGTTCTGTGGGCTTACTTTACTTATGGGCTTGTGAAGTTTTGTTTTGTTTTTTTTAATCTTGCGTTTTTAGCTTTTTTATATTGTGTTTTGTACTTTTGTTATTGGATCCGTTTAACTTTTACTTTGTATTAGTAGAATAGGAGTACTATACTATATACTATATGAGTAAACATTCAGTTAGGCACTAGCGTAAAACTAGTGTTTTATGCCATGATGGATCAAGGAGCTATCGAGATTTGTCAAGCACTAAATCTCGACAAATATGAATCTGTCGAGGTGCTGTCAAGAATCTGTCGATGGCAATAGTTCCTCGATGGATCGAGATTCTGTCGTGAATCTATCAACCAGATAGAAAGTTTCTCGATGGATCGAGAAGCTATCGAGAAGCTATTGAGACAAAGTCCAGAATGCTCGATGGATCGAATATCTAATAAGATCTGTTGAGAAAAGAAGTCCAAGGGGCTTGATAGATAGGAATATGTCGAGGATCTATCGAGAAGCTGTCAAGCTTGATAAAAAAGAGTTTTTCAAAGAGAGGAAAATACAAAGAGATGAATGCTAACAAGCAAGCTACTCAAACATAGATCCAATCAACATGTTAAGCTCTAAAAAATATCTCTCAACAAAAACAATGCAAAGCATTCATAGATCCAAAACACACACACACACACACAAAAAACAAGTTTAACCAATTTTATATTTCAAAAAACAAGTTATGACAGTTTAGTGAGCATTTAATAATACATGTATCCCTTGTGATGGCCAATTCACATTGTACCTACACATGCATCAAAAGTAGCAAATAATTTGTGTGTTGTGTGTGAAAACATAGCAAGAGTACATAAGTGTCTCATATTATGACGATTTGAGATATGAGAAAATCAATTTAACTCACACACAATCATAACTGCTTAATAGGGACTATCACCTTCGAGATACATCCTATAACTCCCATATCTCCTAGAAACACGCTTGCAACCATATTTAAAAGCATTTTGATTCTTTTTGCTTTTATATTCTTTGCATATATATATATATATATTTTCTTTTTCTTTTTGAGTATATCATGCATGGGCATATAAGAGAGAGAGAAGAAATACCCAATTATGTTAAGCCACAAACATCACAATTTTGCTATGCCAAAGCACAAAGATGTTATATATGATTGGCAGGTTTTAGTGGTGAGATGATTATTTATGCCTTTCTCTTAGGATTTTTTAGTCATTCTTGTCAAAAAGAATGATATGAGTGTTAAGTACAAAAGATTATTTAATCATCCTCATCACAAACACGAGTCACAAAGCTCACTTGCTTAGTTGTGCATAGAGATGCTCATCTAAGCTACAAAAGATACAAAGTTTATAAAATTTTGTTTCACTGGCCATCTAAGATACACAAGTACCAATGTACACGTACACACATTGTTTTTGTATTTTTTTTTCAATTCTTTTTTTTTTTTTTAAAAAAAATAAAGCAAAAACTGAAAATAAACAAACAAAAACATGTTTTAAAAAAAAAAAGCATAAAACTAGATTGACTCAAAAACAAGAAAAAAAACACACAAGTAATGCAAAAACCATAAGGGGAGAGACAAAAGTGACTAAATCACTTAGAGATTTTTCTTTCCACACCTTGGAAAAACATTTCCTTTGAGTGAACCTTTGATTTAGTGGTGAGGGAGAAGAGTTGAAATTGTTTAAGTTCAAAAGGAACATGAAGGCCTTAAGAAGATCTCTAAGAGGAGCAAAAGAGGATGGAAACTGATTCTGGTTTTTGGACGAGAGCAAACTATTGTTTTGTTGAGTGACTAACCACTTGTAGCAATTTGGACGAGTATGCCTTGAAGCTCCACAATGATGACAGAGATACGGCTTCTTTGGTTGGGACTTTTTGTTGTTAACCTTCTTAGTCCTAGGTTTCTAGTCTCTTTCATTTCAACCTTAGGGGTGCTCGTAGAATAGATTTGCCATTGTCTACATTTTCACTAGCTATATCAGTTTTACATTCATTGTTCTCAAAATTAACATTATTAGCAGGTAAGACAAGCATAGTAGTATTAGAAAAGGCAATATTAGGAAAAGAGAAACCATACCCCAAACTGATTCTATCAGAAGCAGATTTTTGAAAGCTAAGCATCTCATCGAGATTTGCACTAAAAGTCCTCTCCAGTTGAGCTCTAACCTGTAACAATTTTGCTTCAAGCTTCTTAGTCTTTTCAGCAAGGAAGTTGTTCTCGAACCACAAAGCTCCAATGCTTTGATTTGCTTCATCAACCTTCGTAGAGAGCTCCTTTCGATCTAGCTCCACATCACTCAGTTTCTTGGTGGCCAGCCTATAAAGTTTATCATGCTTCTCAGAAACCTTGTACAACTTAGCATAGGCTATATGGATATCATCTTGTTCATCCATTTTTCTCAAACTTAGACTTCACTAAATCCTCTTTTTCATCTACCTCTTTAACAATCCCTCAGTAGGATTCACTATGGCAATGAAGGCATTCAAGATTCCTTCGTCATCATTATCATCTGAATCATCTCCAGGGTCGGTGTCACTCAAGGTAGCAGCAAGGGCCTTGCTTTTTCCAATAGTCTTGAGATATGTTGGACATTCTTGTTTCATATGTCCAAAACCTTGACATCTGAAATACTTTGGTCTGGAGGGAACAGCATACTGACCGCCTTCCTTAGCATCCTTCTTTCCTCTGTCTTGGCTCTTGAAATGAGAAGAATTGGATTGCTTTTGGTCCTTGTCAAATCCTTTTGCATTGGCATTCTTCATAAACTTCTTGGATTTCCTGGTGATGTAGGATTTCATCTTGCATTCTTTATCATTAGAAGACTCATCGGTCTCATTGCTTTTGGCCTTCAGTGCCATGCTCTTACTTTTGCTCAATTTCCTTATTCTAGTTAAACCTAATTCATAGGTCTGCAAGTTGCCAACTAGCTCTATCAAAGGAATTTTCTCAATGTCCTTTGTTTCTTCAACAACAGTGATTGTAGCATGGAATCTCTCAAGCAAAGATCTAAGCACCTTTCTCACAGCCTTGGGTTCGGGTATAGTTTCTTTAAGATTAAAGGTAAAGTTAAGTATGTCTTTTAGCTTGGTATAGAACTCGTCAAACCACTCATCCTCCTCCATCTTAATCTCTTCAAATCTCATGGTAAGCCTTTGAAGGTTTGAATCCTTTATAGCCTTAGTCCCTTCATAGATTGTCTGGAGGATAGTTATGCTTCCTTAGTAGTTTCAGTAGATGATATCTTCTTGAAATCCTTATTGGTGACTGTAATAAATAAAGCATTCAATGCTTTGCTGTTAAAGCTTTCTGCTTTGATCTTGGCATCATCCTAATCAGTCGATGCTTCCTTTGGCTTAGTCCAGCCAATCTACATAGCTTGCTACACCTTCTCATCTAAAGACTGCAAGAAAGCTCTTATGTATACTTTCTAGTATGCATAGTTAGTGCCATCAAGTAAAGGAGTGCAAATAAGGGTTTGTTCTCTATCCATGACAAACAAGGGTCAATGGATTACACAATAAAGATTAACCCTAATCAGAGTGTGCCTGCTCTGATACCACTTGATATGCCAAGAATGTATTGTCCCCTTTGGTAAATTATTCAATTAATTAGCTAAGTGAATTAATTAGATTCAATTACATGCAATAAGAGTGGTAGCACAAACAAATCACCAACTAAGATAAATGCAGTGGAAAGTAAATTTGACACAGATAATTTGTTTACGAATAGGAAAAAACTCCAAAGCAAAACCCCACCAGGTGAATTTAAGGTCACCACTCTTGAGAATTTACTATTATCAAAACAAGCGGTTATAAGTAAAAGGAATCCCAATACCTAATACCAACCTACATTTGAACATTTACCCCAATACCCAATTGGACTTGTAAGTAGTGACAATCTCTCCTTTCAATGCACGACTCCCAGTATATGATTAACTAATTGATGCACATATCCAAGTACTTGACTAACACACCAACTTGAGGAAGATGTTGGCTGCAAATTTCTTCAGTTCATCCAACGATGAAGATCAAGAAACTCCTTGGTTACAAAACCCTTGGCGCAAAGACGCAGCAGCTTCTACAAGGAATATGATGAACTAGGACAAATTCTTCTCCGGTCATAATTTACATGCACAATCAATTTGCATTGAGTTGCATCACTTTGCATCACCTTTCACGGCCCTTAAAATAATCCTTATATATGTCTAGAGTTGTGAGAAAAGAAACCTTACAAAAATACAAATGGATATGCATGAAATTAGATTTGAAAATCTGAATTTCGTAATTCTCGATAGATACAGCTTCTGTCGAGCTATTGTCGAGCATTAGCATTAAACCTCGATGGATATGGATCTGTCGAGATATCTATCGAGCTTTAATGAATAGCACTTCTTTACTTGTTTCTTAGACAAATTTGCATGGCTTTAATACTAAACTTGAACTCTTGTTCCGTGAAGTACTAAACTCATCCTAGACCTACCCAATTACAATTAAAGTGCATTTTGTCAAAGAATTAACCAATTTACATAACATATGTCTCTAACAATATCCACATATGTCTTAACAATTAGGACCATATATACACAAAATAAAGTATTTGTTTTAATGGAGTCAATTTCACATTGAAGTTAGGATGGTCATAGGACCCCTCTGACCTAGAAAAGAAATAATTATTATATATAAATTTTAAAAATTTTATGAATTTTTTACCTTAAAAAAAATTTGTGACCAGCTTTAATTTCTTTAGGCCCAACATAATTAAACTTTGGACAAAATTTGACAACAAATTTAGTTGTAGACTTGGTTGTAGACTAAGGCTATAACTCCACTTAATTTTTTTTTTTTATTGGATGTGAATTTTGACAAATCTACAATTGGATTACATTTTCTTCTTACATCCTTCATGCTTCAAAATTTCAATAAGATAAAAAAATCAATAGCTATGTCATCAGTTAAATGTTTAAATTTCGAGTTTTTGTAGTCTAAAATTACACATAAAAAATTAGTTTATAAATGAATAGTAAATAACATCTGATTAGTATGAAATTTGATATAATGTTTTTTTAAAAACATAAAAACATGCAATTCAACATGTTTATTTTTAAAATATATAGATATGTGAATTTGTTTAGTGAGAATTGTAGCTTTATGCTAAATTTGTAGTTAAAATTTGTCCTTAAACTTTGGTCCTCTTAATAATATATTAGCCCCTTATAAACAAAAAGGAAAAGCTCAACAAAAAAATTATAAAACTAAAATTTTGAAAAAGATGTAGCTGACAACATTGATAGCGAGATTATCATGTAATGATTTCAAGATTTTATATATTTGCATTTTATTTATTTATTTATTATCAATCTATGAAGTTTCTATTTTTATTAAATTTTATATAATTTAAATTTCATAAAAATAAAAAATACAAGTTTTAGAACCGCGACTGACGTCGCCTCCTGACCTTCTAACTTCTTCTCTTTCTTTTACTTCTTTCTTAAGTTTTTTTTTCTACCTACTGCCTCACTTTTTGCTCTTTCCCCTCTTTTCCTTATTTAATCCGTCTGTGAATCTCAATACAAATTTTGAAACTTGTGGTCAGTGACTCGGTGATGGAAGGGTAAAAGACAAGGCTTTACGTTCAGTTTTCACCCATTCAAATGGTCACCGACTCACGTGGCCTGTGGTGCTTTTTTTTTTTTTTTCCCTTTAACTGGGTAATTGTACCATTCTGATCTTTAGAATTTTTTTTAAAAAAAGGTACAATATAGTATATATAGCAATTTCACAAAAAAATATTTTTAAAAATAATTTCTAAATCACTATTTTTACGACAATTTTTAAACACTTTTCTATATATAAATATTATATTATAATAAACTACACATATTGTACTAGTACAATAATATTAACTTAAAAAAAATTGTATTCTTATTATTGATATTGTTATTAATATAGAATTAACGATAATTCCAAAACATACTAGTATTAACCGGTCCACCAAAATATATTTTTTCATGGCTAAACCAATATGGCATCTAGTATGAAATTAACTCCCCTGATTTATTTACCTGAGTAGGTGGATAATGAATGACTCACTCACTCACTATATATCATATATGGATATTACCAAGTTGTCATGTTTCAAATACCATCCAAGAAAATAGTCAATAAAAAGGCCAACAAATAAATTATTAAATAAAAAAGTAATAATGTTCATGGATGCATTTAAATTATAAATTAGTGAGAAACCATGCATTGCATTGAAAAGTTCAACACAAGATTTCTTAATTTTTTTTTATCTAAATATGAAATTTGTTTTTATATAAATTATAGATTATTGTTTTTTTAAGAGATAATTTTTCATTTATGACATCTAGTACTTCTGATGATTGCTCTTTATAAACAAATCAAGACACCAATTGGTTTTAATATAAATGGAAAGCGAGCTTTAAAATTTCTTATTCGATGACAAGCAACTTTACCAATTGAACTAATAAAAACCCAAATTATAGATTATATACTAATACAATTTACAATGACTTTTCACATTAAACAGGGAGCACACTCCCATTGGAACAATATATTTATTGCAAAAGTAAAAGTATTGCAATAGTTGCATATAATTAGCACAATTAGACTTGGGAATAAAAAATGATAGGCCAAAAATGTATTGACTCCTTTGGTAAATAATCAATTAATTATCCAAGTTAATTAATTAAGTCAATTTAACATGCAATAGCGTGGTAGCACAAACAAATCACTAAATAAGTAAATGCAGCGGAAAATAAATTTGACATAAGTGATTTGTTTACGAATGGGGAAAACCACCGAGATAAAACCCCACTGGGTGAATTTAAGGTCACAACTCCCGGGAATCCACTATTATCAAAACAAGCGGTTACAAGTAAAAGGAATCCCATTACCTAATACCAACCTACAATTGAACCCTTACCCCAATATCCAATTGGACTTGTATTGTAGTGGCAATCTATCAATTCAATGCACAACTCCCAGTATGTGACTAACTAATGATGCACGGATCCCAGTATGTGACTAACACACCAACTTGAGAAAGATTGTTGACTGCAAATCAATTTCTGCTTCCGGTCACAATATGCATGGATTATTCTTTTGCAATGCATTGTATCATTTGTGACGGCTTTTAAAATAATCCTTATATATGTCTAGGGTTGTGAGAAAAGAAACCCTACACAAATACTTAAGGATATGCGTGTAATCAGATCTAGAAAACCTGATTTCGCAATTCTTGACAGATACAACTTGTGTTGAGCTTCTGCCAAGCTTGAACATTAGATTTCGCGATAGAAGTCTTTCTGTCGAGACTGCTGTCGAATTTTAATGAACATCACTTTATTCACTTATTTCTTGATCAGACTTGCATGGTTTCAATACTAAACTTGAACACTTGTTTCTTAAAGTACTAAACCCGTCCTAGATCTACCCAATTACAAGTAAAGTGTGTTTTGTCAAAAGATTAACCAATTACATCAAATATGTCCCTAACAAAAAACAAAGCACAATTATAGCTGGTATAATATTTTTGAATGAGTTTAGAACAAAACTTAAGTTACAATAATTAAATTGCTATTTTATAAACAAGAACCACAAAAATAATTTAGAAGTTTTAGCTAGAAAGAAACAAAATGGAAACTATGAATTTTTTTCAAGAATCCCACCCAAGTTGCTTTTTTATTTTTTTGAAAGACACGGTAATACTTAGGGGTGGCAATTCGTGTTCAAATGTCGAATTCATGTTGTGTCAACTTATGAGTATCCGACTGTATAAGTCAACACTAACCTGACATGTTTATTAAACCGGTTAAGATTCCTCAATCCTAATACGACTTATTTATTAAACGGGTCAATCAAGTTGACCTATTTATCAAATTTTATCAAAATGAAAAAATAAAAAAATAGTATTAACCAAATTGAATTATGAAAAATAAAAAAATATTTTTAATATAAAATTTAGAACTGATGAGTAACTGCATCACAAATAATAATTCAAAATTAAGGAATATCTCAATATCACAAATAATCAATCATAATATGTCAAAGAAAATAAAACATAACAAATAATAAGTTTATATACCTAGGATTTGAAGGGTATATTGGTAAATTGTTATTTAATTAAACAGGTTAGACATATCAAACGGTTTCCATGGATTAGACATTAATTCAACCCATTTATTAAATGGGTCAGTCATGTTTACTCGAATAAAATACTAACTCGTTAAGCCTTAACACATAACCTGTTAATTTCATGTCATATCGTGTCACAGGTTGTGTCTAATTTTGTCACCCCTAGTAATACCCATAATGGTCTTCTACGAATAATCAATACTCCGTACACATAAAAAAAAAAAAAAAAAAAAAAAAAAAAAAAAAAAAAAAAAAAAAAAAAAAAAAAAACTTCTTAATTGAACCGGAATTCTTTTAATATAAAAAATTGAATGATAAGTATAAGAAATAACTGATTAAGCATATACTAAATAAGTTGCAATTAATAAAAGAAAAGTATATGTTATGAACATTCACAGTGATGGTGTTAGAATTTTAGCTTTTAAAAATACAAAGAGTTATTTTTTATTTATTTTACTATCTCTCTTTACAATATACATAGTATCAAAAGTTTTATTTTAGCATACAACACATTAAAATAATATAACATCAAAGAAATTAACGTTTTCTAAAAAATGAGTCATTTATTATATATATTTTTGGAAAACTATTTCATTTTCCTTTGTTTGGTAATGTCCTTAAAAATGAAATAGAGTTTTTTTTTTTTTTTTTTAAATAATTTCTATATTGCCTCTTAACTTTCTTTATTTAGAGTGGCGTGAAATAAAATTGTTTTCTAGAAATTTTAGTGAAAAATGATTTCTAAAAAATAAGTTATATTTTTAATAGTATTACGAACGTGTAAAACATTGAGCTATGTAGTACAAGCACGTTTATTAGCCAACTTTTATTATTATAACAACATTACTTATGCTAATATACGATTAAAATAAATAATACTCAAAATTTCTATTAAATTCCTAGAGATCTTTGATTATTAAGAGTAGTTTTTCTAAACTTTTTGAAATAGTACATTTAAGGTTAAAAACTTAAAATGTTGTTTTCCTACGTGACACGAAGAGAATGAAAAAATAACAAAGAGTAATGTTAGGTCCATAAATTATTTTACAATATTTTCACAATCTATTGATGTGGGTGGTTTTCACTAGTTCTCATTTGAGCCCGCTACTAAATTTTTTTTTTTTTTCTTACTAAGCTACTCACCACATCAATAATTTATAAAAAAGTTTGTGTTTTTAGCATTTTTCAACAAAAAGTCAAATATTTTGGTTGTTAGTTGGGCGACATTAGCCATGAGTTTCACAATAAAATACATGTATCCACTCACATTAATGAAATCCATGCACCCACCTGCATGTAATACCGCATCCGCACCGTGAAAGAGTTGATTAGGTAGAGCTAATAATTTCTCACTAAATTTGAAGGAGCCCATTGCCCATTTATAGTAAGGGTTTGTTTGAGATTTTTTTTTTTTTTTCTTACTAAGCTACTCACCACATCAATAATTTATAAAAAAGTTTGTGTTTTTAGCATTTTTCAACAAAAAGTCAAATATTTTGGTTGTTAGTTGGGCGACATTAGCCATGAGTTTCACAATAAAATACATGTATCCACTCACATTAATGAAATCCATGCACCCACCTGCATGTAATACCGCATCCGCACCGTGAAAGAGTTGATTAGGTAGAGCTAATAATTTCTCACTAAATTTGAAGGAGCCCATTGCCCATTTATAGTAAGGGTTTGTTTGAGATTTGTTTATTTTGTTGAAATTGAAATTTTTTTTGGTAAAAGTATTATAGATAAAGGTAAAAATTAGCTGAAATAGTATAAGGAGATTTATGAATAGTACTAAAAAATGTAATGAAATCCATAAATAATAATAAAATTAAACTGAATAATAAAATAAATTGACAAAATTAATCATATCAAATAAATACTTAAAAGCTAGGGCCACCGGGGATGCTATTAAATACAGCTTTAATGCCGCCATTACTCCTTAGCTGAATAAATAAATAAAAGCCATAAAAATAAAAGTAAGCTACGTAGCTAGCTTATCGCCCACTCGAAAAGTCTATGTACTTGCAATTTTTCATGGTCGTTAGGAGCCGTGGTGAAGTAATAACTTATTCGTACCTCTTTTTCATAAAAATGTAAAGCTACGTACTTACAGCTAATTAAGCTACGTACTTACAGCTAATTAAGTTGGTGGGCTTAATTGTAAGTTTTAATTAGTTTAATTAGTAAAAATTTTGATAGTTGTATAAGAGATTTAGGATTAAATTTTTACTTACACCAAAAATTAATTGGTGTCTTAATTTGATAATAAAGAACTATTATCAGGAGCGGACGTTATAAATTAAAATTCTCTTTAAAAGAAATGTTGGTGAGATTAATTTGGATTTGGTGGAATATCTAAATTGCAACTATCGCTTTTTTTTTTTCTCTCACAATTTTTTTTTAATACCTCACTTTTAAAATAAATAAATAAATTAGATTTTTTATTTAATAATTGAGATTGAAAGTTACTTTTTTTCACTTTCAATGTCAACCATTCAAAGCTATTGCAACTATCCCTTTTTTTTTTCTCTCACAAATTTTTTTAATATCTTACTTTTTAATAAATTTTTTTGGTTTTTATTTATTTAATGATTGAGATTGAATGTTACTTTTTCTCTGCTCTCAATGTCAACCATCCAAAACTATTGTGTTAGGTATAATAGTTTCTTAATTCAAGCTGGTGATATATAATTATATGAGAAATACTATGTTTACAATATTTTCACAACAAATCATAGGTGACAGGTTGTTACTGATTGTTATTTTTGGGGCAAAAAAGTAATATCAGTAGTATGTTCAAATTTGAACCAATAACAACTAACCACCTATGATTTGTTGTAAAAATGTTGTGAAAATATTGTGAACATAGCATATTGTATGATTAGCAGCTTTTAACAAGAAGATGATGTAGACGTGCATATGGTGCAACTAGATTGACTAAAATAGCGGCATGATTGAATAAAGATGCATTTTATTAACAAATTCTTTAAGGGGCATTCATTTAGGAAATACTTTTTAAAAATTTTTCATAGAAAAGTAAAGGAGCAACCAATTTTTTCGACAATTTTTTTTATAAAAGTGATATCAAAACTAAGACAAACAATGCGAATGTGCGGAACATGATAATAAGCTAATAACAGAATTGATAGACAATCTAAGCCAAATATAAACACATCCACAACAATAAATATAAGGTAAAGATAAAGGGAAGAACGATGCAAACACACAGACAACACACAATGTGTTATCGAAGAGGAAACCGAAGTCCTCGGCATAAAACCTCTCCGCCGCCCTCCAAGCGGTGATAAAATCCACTAAAGAATGTAGTTGGGATACATGAACAGCAGAAGACCCTCCAAGCCTAATCTATCCAGGTACCTAAGCCCTCTAAGCTTCTTGCTCCAACGAGGTTATGCCGAACCTATTTCTTCTTTAACTTCCCGGATTCCGCTACTTGACCATAGCATCAACCAATGTATATTGCTTCCTTCCAAATGCTTCTCTCAATACCAAATAAACTTTCTCACAGACGTGGGTGTGGTGAGATAAGGATTTGGTAAAAGACCTCTCAAGGGTATGACAATGGAGAGGAAGAGAGTAGAGGAATTTGTAGAGTTTCTAAGATGAAGATTGGGGATGGGGTAATCTTGTTTTTCTCTAAGGTTTTCTCTCACAAAATTCTCTCCGAAAGCTCTCTACATTTAGTGGGTATAAGGGTCTATATATAGTGAGGTGATATGAGAGTACGAAGAGACAGATTTTTGCCAAACAGGGTAAATTGGCAGCTTGGTCTCGCGGCTTGTCCAAGTCGCGAAATCAAGTCGCGACGTAACGGCCTGGCCAGCCTGGAACTTTTGTCCTGTAGTGCAACAGCTGGCGTGACCCTTTAGCTTCCCTGCATGCATCTCACGTGCCTGAAGTTGGCGACTTGCAGCCGCGAGCCACTCGCGAGTCCTAGTCGCGAAGCTCTGCTTCTTTGCACATACTTGTGCTTTTCTTCACAACTTCTCACATACTACCCTTACAATAATCCCACCTAAATACAGGGTTACTAAGTACTTAAATTACAAGCAAATTGGCACGGAATAAAGCCAAGAAGATGGTTGATAAATTTCAACCTTACAATCTCCCCCTTTGGCTATTCAGTGACAAAACCCTAAAACAAACTCTAGACTTAACGCGTAAGTTGGGAACAATTGGAAAACTTACTCACACCTAACTCTAGAATCTGCGAAGCTTTAGTACCATAAGAACAAGTAATCCCTGAAACACAACAACACAATAAGTTCATTGTATACAGAAACTTGTAATGCATATGGAGCAAGCACAATGCGATCATGCACAATGGAATAAAGCAATAAACCATGGCAAGACCAAAACAGGTAATCACTATAGCCATTCACACTTGGAATGAACATCCAGACATTCAAGACAATAAACACAAGGTAAATTGCTTGAATGACCAACACTCAACTAATGCACAGTACATGAAGTATGTGCATCTAGGAACAATCCTACAACGAGCACAAGAGTGACAGTACTTAGAAGAAAATGCAAGACATTTAGTTGGAAGTACTGATTTAACAAAGCACAAAGGCTGCATAAAGCATAGCACAAACCACAAAGGCCTATAAACGTGCATAAACAAACCCTTCAAACTTACATAAGCAACATGGGTACAAATCAAAAACATAAAAAAAAAAAAAACTGAAGCTGGAAAACATCATACTATATAAATGCTGAAATAAACAACTACCACCACAGTATTTTGAGTTATCAAAGTTTTATATATAAAAAAAACAAGTGAAGAAGAAATGATGAAGAAATCTCCCCCTCAAGAGCTGCCCCAAAAGTTATCCCCCCTTTTTGACACGAATGGCCAAAAGGTCAGTGCTGCAATTTTGTGAAAATGCCATCAACTTGAGCTGCCAAGACATCAATTTGGTCTTGCACAGCGGCCAATCTCTTTGACTGCTTTCTTTGCTCATCACTGAGGGTCTTCTCCACTTCCTCAAGATGTTTGTGGAGGTTATCAAAGAACATTTTCAACTTGTCAGGCTGAAGAGCAGACTGTGGTTGTGTAGTGCTTGGTTGCTGTGAAGTATGGATGGCATGGACAGGTGAATCTGGCTCAGGAGTAGAAGAAGTAGCAGAAAATATATGTGCACTCTTTGGAGTTTTGGATGAATGACTCCTGCTAGCTTGTAGAGTGAACATAGAGATTGGTCGAGGATAAGCAATCATGTTCCCAATTGAGGGAGGAGTAACACCTTCTCTTAGAACGAACTTCATAATAAGACTACAGAATGGAAGGCACCCTCGTGCTACTGTTCGGGTTGCTGTCTTTCTTATGATGTGAAAAATATGGGCACAGATGTCAATGGTGGTGCTTGTGATGAGATCACATAGAAATTGTGCCCTTCCAAGGTTTATATACACCGTGTTGGTCAATGGATAGAGGTTTGAAAACATGATCAGCTTCAATGTTGTCAAATCAGGTGAAAACTTGGTAGTACTAATGGATGTGCCAGCACTGGAAATGTCATGGTCAGGACCAAGAACTTGGAGAATGTCCTGAATCATTGGAGTAGGATCATCATACGGAGTAAGATCGGTATCCGCAGGTTGTGTGATTTTGAGAAGGTCAGCTATGGTGTCTGGACTAACGATGAACTCTATTCCTTTAACCAGACAATGTAGTTCAGTCTCAAGATCAACTGTGTTCGCAAAACACTCCTTCACTAGTTCAATCATCGGATCAACAAAATTTCCAAATAATGCTGCCCAATCTTTTGCCTCGAAGATCTGAGGGACAAAAGTGGTGTCCAAAGTGTCAAATTTGACCTCCCGTTCCACTATAGTTCCCCGGTCAAAAATACTTGAGTAAGCATCTCGGTGTTGAGGAGTTCTAAACAACTCAATATTGAGTTCAGTAGATGGCTGTGAGGAAAACCGTGTTTTTTTTGCAACAGGTAATGTGTCCTCTTCTGTCATAACCTCTTTTCCTTTAGAGGATTGTCGAGACATCTGTAAGAGAGCAAACACACAACAAAGTACCAGATGCAATACTACAGGGAACTAACATCAACTTGATTAGATTCAGTTAAGAATGTGGGGAAAAATTTCACTTAATCACAAACACAAGAATCAGATTAACATTAAGAGAACAAATGGTTAAAATGATACACTCCACACTAAAGCGCAGAAACATCCCATGGAGCACAAACTCTCTAAAGACTATAGAACCATAGACAAATGACCCAAGGCCACATACCGAATGCACCACATAAACCCCAAACCCATATGTCTAAAGAGTAAAGAGAAACTCTATCAAACGAATAATGTTCAGATAAGAGACAAGCATACTGAAGCACAGACAAGATACAAAATAAACTCAGCAACCAAAGCCAATAACCTCAAACAAACATATTCACCATATTAGGCGAACCCATATATGAACACAGTATATCGCATAACACATGAGCAGTGTTCAAAACAAGAAGGTAATGGTCAACATAGTAAAAATGAAATGAGGGAAAGAAAACCCATACCTTATTCTTGATGTTTGATGAAGACATGATGTAGAAAATGAGAGTTTTTTCAAAGAACCACGGAGTGTTGAGAAAGAAATTTTGAGAAGAAGATGAACAGACACTGAACTTCGAGGGAAAAATTGAAAAACAGTTTTAAAATTTGTCTTTAAAACGCAAAACACGCATTTTTCGCGACTGGATCAAGTCGCCAGTAAGTCGTCAGGTTAAGCCGTGAAACACTGTGAAGAGAAGAAACTTGAGAAATTTCTCTAAGTGTTTTTCGCGACTGGAAGGTCTACCCGCGAGATAGTCGCGATATGAGCCGCGAAATTCTCTGAGTACTTCTTGCGACTGGACCTTCCACCCGCGAACCAGTCGCCACATTGACCCACGAAAACAAGAAAACTCAAATTTTGGAAAAAATTTCTAAGTCTTTTTCGCGATTAGAGCATTTACTCGCCAGTTAGCCGCGAAATTCTTTGAGTACTTCTCGCGACTGGAACATGCGACTGGGCTAACCTGTGACTTAGTCGCCAAAACAGGGCAACACTGTTTTTGAAATTTTTGTAAAAATAAAGTACTTTCCAAAAACAAACCAAAACACTCAAAAATCTTTTTGTGTTTGACCAACAAAGATTGAGCATGTGAAAACACATTTAATCAAGTACAATCACACAAATGAATATGACATTCATTGAACATAGACTTGTGTGTTGTGTGTGGATATCAAAAATGAGATAGTCCTTAGTCCAATGTGAAGCTTCAATGATCAATTCAATCAAGGCATACACAACTAGCACTAGATAGTGTGATCTATCTCAATTATAGAAACATGCATATATGACCTCCCACAAGTACTTGATAACAATTCTTTGAAGCTTTACATTTGGCTCCATATTTAACATATCATTTGCAACATTTGAGCAAAGAAAATCTCATTGAGAGATAGATGCCTGAAATTTTTGATATTTCAATTGATGTGTTAGCCTTTGGCTTTTTGGGCATCATTCATACATTTTATTTTGGTCGCTTTTCTTTTTTCCTAGTCGAATACTAGTTTGTAAGACAGGCTTTTGCAGCTCTATATCTTTTTCATTTGGAGATTTACATTTAGAGAGCTCTTTTAAGCAAAAAATAAAAGGTGGGAAGATATATAGCCATGAGTCTATGCACGTCTCAAGATCAACAAAACCATTCACTACTCATTCATGACAAGGTTGAAGATCTATTTACAACAGTCACATAGATTTCAGAATTTTTTCCACAATGATATGAGTGCATGAGAGACAAACTAAGCTCGTTAAATGAACAAAGCTATAAGTACAAAGGTACAAGGCAAAACATGATTTAAGACAAAAACTCAACAAAGTGATCAAACTTTTTGGATTTTCTACTTTTTATGTGTTTTTGGATTTTTTGACACAAAAACAGTAAAAGATTGATCAAAAACAAAACATAAAGAACAATGTAAAACATTTGAACCAAAGACAAACAAAAATAATCTAAAAACTAGCAATATGCACACAACCAAGCATATACGCAAACATGGGAAGTATTGATGCATGGACACATTGTAATGCTTATGCATGAGTACCCTTCGTCACCCACACGTCATGTGCGTTTGGGGTGATATCCTTAACGGATCGAGTACGAGAGTTAGGGCTGTCAAACCTTCGTGTGAAGCTTTCCAAGCAATTTGTGAATGCACAGATCATCTTCATCACGTCCATCATTCCTGGATCACGTTTTTGGCTTCTTGGTTGCTCACCACCCCAAGTCCTTATATCATTTCTTCTTCCTCGTGATCGAGAAGCACTTGCATTGTTGTCTGCTCTCAGCCTTTGACAGTTGGGTCTGGTATGTCCTTGCAATCCGCAATAATGACAAACAGACTCCATTCTAGGACCTTGCTGCTGTCTTGGGAGTGATCTTCCTCTAGCTCCATATCTGGATTCTGATTGATTACTGGACTTATGTAACACCCGTTGATCAGCCACATTCTTCTTCTTCTCAGCTTTAATTTTCTCAGGATTAGACCTATCCACAGTCGTCTCCTTAGCCTTTACAAACTTCACTTCTTTGATGACATTTGCTGATGAGCTACTTCCTCCGGCATATCCCAATTCGGATTTGTCTGAGGCATGTATTTGAGATGAAATAACATCATCTAACTTCCTGGAGGAGACCCTATCTATCTTGGCATGAGCTTCTACTACCTCTTGCTCAAGGAATCTCACTTTTGTGTAAGCTTTTGACAGCTCACCATTAAGTGCTTCAATCTCATATTTTGCCTCCTTGTATCATGCCAGGAGACTTTTGTAATCTTCCTCAGCTCTCTTCATCTTCTTAATGGTTGCATTAGCCACCTTAGCATATTCACCGGTCTTCTCAAGGAGTGAGTTGTAAGTCTCTTGCAATCCCACTGCTTCTCCAACTTCCTCATCTTCAGACTCCTCGACTATTCCAATAGACTCCAAATCAGAAAGCTCACCAAGCTCCTTCACAAGAATATCCAAATCCTCTGAGGTCTCCACATGAGCAATGGTCATGAACGCAAAGTAATTTCCTTCTCCGTCACAACTCTCTTCCGAGTTAGAGTTTGATGAATCTGAGTCACTCAGAGTAGTGGCATAGACCTTTCCTTTGGACTTCAAATAGTTGGGACATTCCTTTTTGAAGTGTCTGTGTCCATTACACTCAAAGCAAATGATTCTTTGAGGTGATTGGGAATCTCTATCATCCTTCCTTCGGAATTCTTTCTTCTCCCTCCCGGAACTCTGAAATTTTCCTTTGTCACCAAATTTTCCACCATTCTTGAATTTCAAGAATTTTCGGAAGTTTTTCACAAGATACGCTACATCTTTATCTACTCCATCTTCTTCAGAAGGATTATCCATTCTTTCGGTGATGGTTTTAAGAGCAAGCGATTTACTCGTCTTGTGGGAAGGTAGTCCAAGCTCATATGTTTGAAGTGACCCAATGAGCTCTTGGATATTAATTTCATCCAAATCCTTGCTTTCCTCTATGGCTATGACTTTTGCCCGAAAGCTCTCCGGTAAGGACCTCAAAATTTTTCTCACCACCTTATTATCTTCAATCTTCTCCCCAAGATTGAATTTAGCAATTATAATTTCATTGAGCTTCCCATAGAATGAATCGAATGATTCATCATCCCCCATCTTGAGCTCTTCAAATTTGGTGGTAAGCATCTGAAGTTTTGTGTCCTTAACTTTCTTTGTACCCTCATATGTCATCTCCAAAATCTCCCAAGCTTCCTTAGCTACCGTCATATGAGAGATCCTGTGGAATTCATCAGGAGACACACCACAAAAAATAGCATTTAACGCTTTACTATTAGCATTGGCTGCTGCGAGAGCTGCCATATCCCAAGTGGACTTAGGATCCATCGGCTTGGTCCAACCAATCTCAACTGCATCCCAAACAATATCATCTATAGAGCATAAAAATGCTCTCATTCGGACTTTCCAAAATGCATAATTATTACCATCAAAAAATGGTGGAACAATGAGAGATTGAGACCTATCCATCTCAACAAGTGGTCAAGAATCACACTCAGGTATTAAAACCACAACAAGTGTACCAGCTCTGATACCAATTGAAAGTTCAATATGGGTATGAAACACCCTTGAATGTTTAGACCCCAAATAATAAAAATACCAATTCAAGCTTTATGTCAAACAATTAATATGCGGAACATGATAATAAGCCAATAACAAAATTGATAGAAAATTTAAGCCAAATATAAACACATCCACAACAGTAAATATAAGGCAAAGATAAAGGGAAGAACGATTCAAACACACGGACAACACACGATGTGTTATCGAAGAGGAAATTGAAGTCCTCAACATAAAACCTCTCCGCCGCCCTCCAAGCAGTGATAAAATCCACTAAAGAATGTAGTTGGGATACATGAACAGCAGAAGACCTTCCAATCCTAATTTACCCAGGTACCTAAGCCCTTTAAGCTTCTTGTTCCAACTAGGTTACGCCGAACATATTTCTTCTTTAACTTCCCGGATTCCGCTACTTGACCATAGCATCAACTAATGTATATTGGTTCCTTCCAAACTGCTTCCCTCAGCACCAAATAAACCTTCTCACAGACTTGGGTGTGGTGAGATAAGGATTTGGTAAAAGACCTCTTAAGGGTATGACAATGGAGAGGAAGAGAGTAGAGAAATTTGTAGAGTTTCTTAGATAAAGATTGGGGATGAGGCAATCTGGTTTTTCTCTAGGGTTTTCTCTCACAAAATTCTCTCCGAAAGCTCTCTACATTTAGTGGGTATAAGGGTCTATATATAGTGAGGTGATATGAGAATACGAAGAGACAGATTTTTGCCAAACAGGGTAAATTGGTGGCTTGGTCTCGCGGCTTGTCCAAGTCGCAAAATCAAGTCGCGATGTAACGGCCTAGCCAGCCTGGAACTTTTGTCCTGTAGTGTGACAGCTGGCGCGACCCTTCAGCTTCCCTGCATGCATCTCACATGCCTGAAGTTGGCGACTTGCAACTGCGAGCCACTCGCAAGTCCTAGCCGCGAAGCTCTGCTTCTTTGTACATACTTGAGCTTTTTTTTACAACTTCTCACACACTACCCTTACAATAATCCCACCTAAATATAGGGTTACTAAGTACTTAAATTATAAGCAAATTGGCACGGAATAAAGCCAACAAGATGGTTGATAAATTTCAACCTTACAGTTTCCGTGGTGGGAAAATGGTTTGCTGGAAAAAGTTGTAGAAATAGTAGTGGTTCCCATGGCGAGACAAAAGGAATGAGGAGTAAGAAGATCTAGACCCAAAATACACATTCAAATTTGAGCAATGGTAGAGGCAATAGAAATTGGAAAATATTTATCTCTAAGCTAGTTTGGAGAGACCTTTTAAACTCTTCATTTATCTTTTTATTGAATGTGAATTTTGAAAATTTAACTATTGGATTGCATGTTTATTATATCTTCCATACTTACAAAATTTCAAGAAGATCAAATATCAATAGCTATGTCGTAGACACCTTATTTTAAACCCTTTACGACCCGAGCACACATTCCTTAATAACGACATCACTCAGAGGCCAAAGGTTGATTTAGGGCCCAATCTTGTAAAATCTTGACTTGAGAGATATTTTTGGAAAATAAAAGCACAGGAAAAACCCTAAGCATGCATACTTAAGGCATGCACATGCATGCCCTGAGTATGCGCACACATCTAGGGTTCCAAAATACCTGCAAGGAAAGTTTTTAGATATAAATTCGTGTAGAGTGAATCCCACATCATTTGGGAGCCGTCCTACACCCATCTATGACCACTATAAAAGCCTTAAAAGGCACTTTTACAATGGATAGGACGAAGATATACAAGACTCACTAAAAAATAGTGAATCAAAGATGGAGTTTTAACACTAAAACATCCTCAAGTAAAATTTTACTTGGTTGGGAACTATTTTGGTCTTGGCCTTTAAGTTCTAAAACTTACTAACCTTCTTGGTTTTGTTCTTGATTAGATTGATTGAGGGGAATGGTTAAATAAAAAATCTAGAGAGTTCTTATGTTGAGGTAAAGGTTCAAATTTGTCTCTTCACTTCTTTGTTTATTTATTTTCTTCCCTTTGTGTTTTAATTCTTTGATATACTTGTTGTTAACCTAGGTTTACTTTGTGTCCATTTTAGAAGCATGATATGTTGATAGATTTCTTGTTTTGATTTGTTTATTCTAGTGTTTCTGGTTTTGAGTTTTGGGCATGTATGCATATGCATGCTTCATGCACATGCGCACGCATACTCGTGCCCAAAAACTCAGATTCAGGTTTCTTTCTTTTTTATTTGTTTTCTTTCACATGTTTAGCTTCCGTTTAGTCTAGTTTCACATGTTTAAGTCTTAGAGTTAGTAGAATAACATGTTTTGTTTTCTTTATTTGTTAGATGAGTGATTAGGGTTTCATGAACATGTATTGATGCATAGGTGTTGTGATGCAGTGAGGTAAGTCATGCATAAGCCACATGAACATGCACTTAATTTGCTTGAACATGAGTTGATTAATTATGATAATATGCTTGGCTGAGTGCCATGATGTTTGGATAGTGATTATGCTCGATGTTGTCTTATCAATGTTACTACCTTATGATATACTTGTTGCCCTTGGATAGATATGAATGATGTTATTGATGGATGAATGCTAAGGTTTGGAGATGATATGCCATGTTGTTTGCTTTAGATGCATGTTAAAGTGTGTGTGAGTTTAGAATAAACATATTAGATGACCCTTTGATGGGATTATGATATGGAACACAATGGGTGGAGGCCGACCAATGGGTTGGGTGGGATTAGGTGCCTAACACCTTCCCATCCCCATACCTGAACTCTGGACATATGCTATGGTAAATATTAATCCTTCCACAAGGGCTATATATATGGTTCTTAGGCTTAATCTAGGTAGTGACTCCATTTTCACCCTCTGCCTAGTCCACTCTAGGCTGAGGCATACTTCCCGTTGAGGAAACCACTCATTTGCAGGCGCTTATGCCCACATATGCCATTGTGGGTGCCCAAGGACTGATGATGAAGTTAAAGAGTTGCAGTATAAGTGTGGGGATGTCGTGGTCCATGGGCCCGAGGAGGGAAGTCACCCGAGGAGAGGAAGGGATGAATCATAGGACTCAGAGGTGTTCTAGGAGGAAAGAAGGATATGAAGAGAGAGAATCAATGATCATAAGGGAAGTTTTTAGTTTGGAGTAGCTAGTTGCCTCCATATTAAATGGTGGGCAACAGTTTTATCAACTGTATTGATGAGGAAGTGACCTGAATAGTGTAACTCACAGCTAAACAGACTTCTTCCACCACCTTCTTCAGATGCTGAAATAGACAAGTGTCATGAGAGGAGGTATGTTAGGTAAGGATGGATGGTTGAGATATGAGAGAAGGAGAAGTATATAAGAAGAGGAGAGTTTACAGAAAAAGGGTTCAAGACACAAGTACTAAGAAATAGAAAAGAAACAAGAAGAACACTGAGAAAAAAGAGAGTGAACAGTAACATTTCCTATGCAATTATGGCCTCCTCGGGCCAGCTTGTATTGAGAAATGGTTTATCCATTTAATAAAATTTTCCTTTTCTTTCTTATTTTCCTCCTTAGGCGGAGCCCCCCTTAGTTGTTCGCTTCCCTCTCTTACAAATTCATTGTTTTGGGCCACGATTAGACTGATCCAGCCACTGTTGTAAGTGGGCTTGGGCTGCTAGTTTTTCTGGTCTCTACAACCATAAATAAGATATTTAAATTTTAAGTTTTTGTGATCTAAAATTATTCATAAAAAATAAGTTAATTGATCGAATAGTAAATAACATCTTTTTTGAACGAAATTTGGCATGCATATTAAAAAGATAAAGAACATGCAATCTAATGGTTAGATTTTTTAAATTCTCATCCAATAAAAAGATATAAGAGGTGTTTTATGGGTTTCTTTCTAAACTAATTTGGAGAAAAACTTCATCTGTAGAAATTGTACTAAATTGAGCTTATAAACTGATGTGTCACAAATCATAAAAAGAGAATTCAAATATTCATATATGAGGTCATTGAAACCCACCAATCATGTTCATTATTATATCAATTTGTAAGTTTTATGTAGTCAAACTTGTAGTTCTTTTGTTATTTTCCTTCAAATTTACAACATGTTTAAGTGTTACTTTGTAATTGGTATACCTAATTTCACTTTTTTTAGCAAGTATGGTGGTGCTCATATTTGTAAGTGTTTTAATCCAATCACAAGTTGACACCCTTGCGTGTTTTGAAATTGGCGTAGGTTGGATTGTGTTTATAAGTGAACCGAAGATAAGAATCTAGTCGCTGTGAAATGTAAATTGATCTTTTATATATATATATATATATATTTGATTTTGATAATGATAGTATTTATTAACAAATTTTTATTATGATTTCATTTGCATATCAAAATTAAGTCTTTTATTTTTTTCTTAAATATGGCGTGACAAGATTCATAGAGGATTTAAATATAATGGTAAAATACAAATAACCACTCGTGAGGTTTGGGGTAAAACTGGGTATTACCAAGATTTTTCAAAAATATCTAATTCTCTTTACAAACACAAACGTCATCTAACATCATTTGAAAATTCCTTACTATTCTAAGTCTTTTGCTTCCTTTCAACTGTTTATCTTGATTGCACAAGTCATACGGTGACTATATTATGACAGTTTATATGCATGAGAGTGTTTGAGTGTTTTTTTTTTTTTTTTTTTTTAATATTGTGGATCAGAATTTTTGTTTTTTTTTTTTCTATATAAAATCAGAATTTTTGTTTTTTTATTTAAATAATGCTAACGTGGAATAATTAAGACTCAACAACATGAAAGTTAATTAGTCATTGAAGGCCCGTGAAAATGCTATGCCATATATGGAACCCAATAGGCTTTCACTTCCTTGGACACTTGAACCCTTTTCTTTAATTTCCCGTGAGAAAACCAATAGACTTTCTCAGTCCTATGCCGTAGCCACACAGCCCACACCCACCAAGGCCCAAACAGAAGACACTCAGTTAAAACCTCCACCACCTCACCTAAAGTTGCACAAAAAGTCCAATCACACAAAGCCACAATACACCCAAACCCACCAAGGCCTCATTACAGAACACAATTAAGGGAAGAAGATTGGACTCTTGTGTTTGTCAACGATTGTGGGTATTAACTCAAATCTTCCAAATCGGTTGGGTTCTTGGTCATGTTTTGGGTTTTCATTCCAAGCAATAGCATTGTAATTTTTTGGAGGATGTGAACGGCGGATTTGATTGTAGCATTGGGCTAAAGTATTTGATTTTATTTTTAATTTTCTATAATCTCTTGGGAGCTTTTTCGACTTTTCGTCAAACACCTGGTGTGCAAAGCAAAGACCGAAGGCCAACCATGCCAAGTAGAAAGAAAGCTTCAAAAAACGACATAGAAATCTCAAAAGCAAGCTTCCTTCCTCCTCAAGAGCAAGAGTACGTGAGCTTTTCTGTTATGGGTTTACTTTTTTTTTTTTGGGGGTTGTCAACAATATTAGTATTTTTGTTTTGAATGAATTTATGACTTTTTGTTGGGGTTGATATATGTAGTTGCTACGAAGGGGAACGTCTCGCTTGTCTACTCAAATCTATGCATAGGTGAAACTTCAATCCGTTATCGATTATTTTTTATTGGTGGTGTTTGATTTGACTTGTGTTAATGGAATTATATTCTCATGCCGATGCTGCAATATACACTTTCATGATTTTGTTGCATTCTAAAAGTTGCCAATTGGGTTTGACTCTTATGCTGTTCTGACTAGTTAGGCTGTGCAAAATGTATGTGAGTTATGGCTGACTAACTTGTTGGACTAGTTACTTTGTCATTGAGTTGTGAACTCAGATTCTCATTCGCTGAATTTTTAATAATGTGATTGTAATGTTGAACAGGGAGATAGAGTCAGCGAGACTCTTGGATGGAAACTCCTTGCCTGAAAAAATATGGTTAAAGGTTTTCTTTCTTTTATGTTTTCCATTTGGTGTTTCTTGATATGATTATTGTTTTAAATTGAAGAAATCTTATGCATGTCGGTTTCTCTCTTTTTTAGCAACAATTCTCTATTGGGGTCAATGATGTCACTCGCGTCCTTGAACGCATGGCGCCAAGTGCTCAAGTGGGAAGCTCTCCTCAACGGCCCTCTTCAATCAGGAACAATTGTAAAGCGCCTTTGGTTCAGCTTCAAGTAAGTTGCCTCATTGTTATGTTGTATTTTTCTGTGAGATAATTTCTTCAATTGAACTGAGAAACCTGCTGTCATAACAACTTATTCTCACTCACACGCTCGTTACATAAATCTCATATTTTGCTATTTCATTTGCCAATGCATGTTTCTGTTCCGTAGTTGACAAAAGAATTTGATGGAGCACTTAGTTATCCTAGATCTTTCTCATGTTCTCAACTCCAGTTTCAAGTCATTAGATTTTATGAGTCTGTGGATGGCAGATTTGGTAGTGTGGACTCTAGATTACTGTGACTGAACAATATGTTCCATATCAAATTAGGTGGCAGTCAAAATTGCTTTTGTTTGATATACTGTCCTCTGAAGTGAATGTAATTCTCTTATTGAGTGTTTGTACAGTAGTCCTGCAAATACTATTATGTGAGTAGATATTCAAGTATTGTCCTTTTTCTTTTCTAAGGTATTCAATTATTGTCTTGTTTAACATTTAATATGAAGTGGGCAATCACAGTGTACAATGTTCTAACTAAGGCACATTGTTGGTCGAAACTTATTTCCAAAGTTGTCATTGCTAAATTAATTGTCCTGCAGATTTTTTGATAATTAGCTTTCGACGAGAACTTGGCAATGGATAATTGTTGTTTCACACTTGCAAATGTGAAATGTTTCACACAATGTCCACATTCTCACACCAAATATCTAAATTTTACACATGATTTGAAAGAATGTGGATATGATGTTAAAGAGTGTGGACACAGTTGGATGTGAATCAATCAAAGCCCCTTAGGAAAAAGGTAGTAAGGTTGCCAAACAAGTTCATGGATATATGTGATTATAACAAGAGAAAAAGGTTAAATAATGGACAAGTGAACAATAGTCATTTTCAACTTATTGGTGGCTGAATCTTGATACATATATTATTAGGATTTATAACCATTTTTATCCTCTTCTTAGTTCACCAAACTCAGTACTTTTTTTTGGGTCCAAAAAGTACAAAATTTCTCTTTTTGAGTTTGTAGGCTGTACTGTTAGCTTCTGATTGCAACCCCCGGTGGCTGACAAAGCATCTGCCAAGCTTGGCCTCATCAAGGAGGGTTCCACTTATCTTTGTCAAAGATATGAAAGGAGGTTCTTTAAGGTTGGGTGAACTTGTTAAGCTCAAAACTGCAATCGCTATTGGAGTAAAGGTATGGATGTCACTAGATAGAGGATATATATATATATATTTTCTTTTCTTATTATATTCCTTATTCTTATCAAAATTATATACTTTGCTTATCTCTCATTAAATACAGGCTAAAGGAAATGCCATTAATCAAATTTTTGAGAAAATTCTTCAAGGTGATGAAGTAAGACAGACAGACAGACACAATTCAACTAATATGAAGATTGAAGCCATGGCAGAAAGAGAGTTGTTAGTCAAGAATTAGCTATTTCAAACAAACTGGCTCATTTTCATGGCAGTACAAACCTATAGCTTGAATTTTTTCCTTTGAAGATGCCGAAGAATCTTCACAATGATGAGTGTCTTCACACCTCAAGGAAAGACCTTTGAAGATTTTTTTTTACTAGTTTTTGGGTTGTAATTATCTTTTGATTAGGTCTTAGGGATGTAATTAAAGTTGTGGCATATCACTAGATATTCAACAAATGCCTTAAAAGCTTAAAAGCTTAAAAGATACATGGATTTCGTTGTTCGAGTTTAGATATAGATCCACCAATGAGACAACAATGTGAGTTCAAAATTTTCGGACATGCAATTTGGCAAGCATTTTTGTGAGGTGTTTATGTATGGAATGTTGATCTCCATGATATTGAGCCTTAATACTCTCTCTCTATCTCTGGTAGCAAGGTGGGAAGATGGTTAAAATACCACATAAATGAGTATTTTGTTGTATTAAGCTCTGGACTTTGACTATAAATGGCACAAAAACCCAAAATAGAAAGAATTTCATTCGGGGTGCCCTTAGGATATTTTGGATGGCAGTTAGCATATGGATATCTCATCTTCTTTTTCTAAGGGGAGGAGTTATATTTCATAGAAGTTGAAAAAGCATTACATTAGACTGAAGTTGATTCACCAGTACTGGGTATTTTAATCATATGTCTTGCATTCTTTGTTAAATTATGTGATACTTGATTTTCATTATAACCAAGTCTAACAGAACTAATTCTGATCCGTGCCATTTCTCCTTCACCTCCTCTATTAGGCAGCCAATCTTGGACGGGTGTGTTGCCCGTTACTGCAATGCCGAGATGATTGAGCTAGCATCCCCTTCTAAAATCACACCTTGTATCCCATTTCCAGAGCAAACTCCATTGTTCTCCTTGCTGCGTAGATCTCAGCTTCTTCCCCATCAAATATTGCTTGGCTCTTAGAATTTAACAATGCGAGCAAGTTTCTTTGCTCATTTGTATGATGTTAACGATGCCTAATGTACACGGCTCCTTAAAAACTGCTCCATCAAAGTTTATTTTGTATAATCTGTCCATATATGTTTGTTACCCTTTGACGTTTTGGTCTTTATAATCCTTGATGCATGGATTTTCATTCTTACAACATGTGATCCCACACAAGGAATACCTACAAATTGTGAAAGGTATCCGATACATAAAATAAGTATTGACACCGAACATCATTGGAGCTTCCTTATACCTTTATCATGTTACCTACTGTTTAATTTCTATCTCAAACTTAGTAATAAAAAAAATGATAAAATATATGGTTGGTCTCAAAATTTTAGAATAAAGCAATTTTAATTCTTGAAGTTTAAAATGTTTACCTTTGGTCTTTTAGGTGACATGGCCAAGAAATTATCTTTTTACTAGACAAATTAGGAACTAAAAGCGACCATATAATATAAGTTTGCTAAGGTCTAAAAGTGACCTCTTTTTTTACTAGGAATGGTAAGGGTTTCACGTGCAAGGCACGTGTTGCTCCTTGAGTGAGAAAATTTAAGATATATATATATTTTATTTTTTTAAAGTAGTATGAAATCATGTATTTGAATTTAGAATAGTTATTTAACATATCGTTATCTGTTAGTACATTTTAAATTAAATATGTTGAAACTCAAAATAACTGAAGATGAATAAAGAGATGAGTTATAATTTGTTAAAGAAAGAGTTACTTGTATGTAAGTTAGATTAAATAAATTAAGAGAAGTTTTCTAAATTAATAAATAACATGTAGGTTATGTGAAGGGTTGGAAGACTATATATACGGCTATGCTATGGACTAATTTCATATCAAGAGTGAATGAAGAGAAATAGTTAAAAGCAAAGAATACTGTGTGAGAGAGTGGATTCAATAATATTCCTAAATACTTGAGAGATTTCGGGCCAAAGAAAGGTGTTCTTCTGGTGGAGCTTTGGGCTTGAACACTCTGTGCAGAAGCTGTTCTAGCCATACAACATTTGTTGGGCTGTTGTATCCTGGGTGAAACAAGTCAGAGAAGGTCTGCACCGGTTACAAAGATTAGCCAACCAAGGGCTTGAATCTCCTTAAACAGAGCGAGTGCCGCGCCTCAGTTCAAATAGTATTGTGTAATTTCTCTCTTTAAATTAATAATATTCGAAAGTATTATTCAGTTTCTCTTTGTGTTATCTCCATTATTATTGTGTTTACACCAACAATGTTAAATAAATAGCAACCAAAATATAGAAGGACGTTGGAGTAGTGAACTATCAAAAATTGGTAAATGATATTTGTGCTTAGGTAGCAAATTAGATATTTTCTAAAACAACCACCAGTGGGTGTGGTACAACTGGTAGGTGACTGCTGAGGCTTCACCACATCCTAGGTTCAAGTTCTCACGAGGACTGTAATTGCAATTTCTGGAAGTCCCAGAAATCAATAGAGCCTGGGGTGTGTGTGGGTTCGGAGTTTCCAAGTTCCAGCTCGAATTGGTGGTACCCATGGGCTTACCCAATTGTATCATGGGGCGTGGGGCAATGACTGCCACACGCGAGTCCCCTTTTTTTTCCTCAAAAAAAAAAAAAAAAGAGAGGATATTTTCTAAAACTTTTAGTAGTACTTGGAATTTGCCCAAACCTTATGGATAGTTTTAGTATTTTATCCCAAATATAAAATAAAAAAAAAAAATTCACTTTTACTTTTAAAAAAGTATTTACTCTATAACATTTTCACAACAAATTTTAGATGGTAAGTTATTATTAGTTCTAATTTAAACTTATCACTAAAATTGCTTTTTTACCCACTAGTAAATCAGCAACAATCAACTATTTAGAATTTTTTTTTTTTTTTTTTTAATTTTGGATAACATTTAGGATTTGTTATAAAATTAATGTGAAAATATATGACCGTATCATTTCTCTTAAACATATTTGGGTTCTATACACATAATTGCACCATGCACCCCAGGCTATCACAACATGAAATCAACATTCCAATTCATAAATTGGACCCCAAAATTAATTTGTTGGATGGGATGGGGCCCTAAAAATTAAGTTGGCTGCTAAACCTAATAATGAGCCAATGGACCAGGATTTAGGCCCAACTTTTGGTGAACCCCACTTAACTGACCAGCCGACATTATGAGCGGATGGGCCTTATTTATTTATTTATATTTTAAGGCTGAGATGATCANTTAAAATTTTGCTACATGATATTTTATTTATATGGTAAAATGGAATGCTTCCTTAAAATAAAATAAAAAAGAAGAAAGTAATAGAATTTTTTTAATAAAAAATACAATATGTTTTAGGCTATATTGTATAAATCCACATTAGATATGGGTATTTTTGTACTTTGGACCCGAAACTATTAGAACTTGCAATCACCATCCCAACTTTGAAAAAGCTTGCAAATTAGTTACGGTTTAATCAATTTTAGGCTAAACACAATCAAAGTGTGAATTTACATAATTATCTAATTAATTAACCAAACACCCAACAATTGCATGGACAAACATAATAGAGCAAAGCAATAAAAATCACTCTACAGCTCTTCCCTCTCACAAATTTCATATCCATGAAAGGAGATTCTATCGTTCACCTTCTTCACCATATTGAGTTTTGATTGTTTTTTGGGCATTTGGGAAGCATTGGAGCTTAACTATTTTTAGCCATGAAGGCTTAATGGTGCAATTGGGTGGCGTTGCCAAATTCAAAAAGCTAGTTCAGTTTCTAGATCACATATTGTATCTAAGGTGAACGATAGAATCTCCTTTCATGGATATGAAATTTGTGAGAGGGAAGAGCTGTAGAGTGATTTTTATTGCTTTGCTCTATTATGTTTGTCCATGCAATTGTTGGGTGTTTGGTTAATTAATTAGATAATTATGTAAATTCACACTTTGATTGTGTTTAGCCTAAAATTGATTAAACCGTAACTAATTTGCAAGCTTTTTCAAAGTTGGGATGGTGATTGCAAGTTCTAATAGTTTCGGGTCCAAAGTACAAAAATACCCATATCTAATGTGGATTTATACAATATAGCCTAAAACATATTGTATTTTTTATTAAAAAAATTCTATTACTTTCTTCTTTTTTATTTTATTTTAAGGAAGCATTCC
This sequence comes from Quercus suber, assembly GCF_002906115.3. Taxonomy (NCBI): domain Eukaryota; kingdom Viridiplantae; phylum Streptophyta; class Magnoliopsida; order Fagales; family Fagaceae; genus Quercus; species Quercus suber. The sequence goes on along the minus strand of NW_027069682.1, from coordinate 892,362 downwards.
ATTTTACCATATAAATAAAATATCATGTAGCAAAATTTTAATACAGTTTTTAAATTATATTCTATGTAATAAAAGTTGGGTCTTAAAAATTGTGGTTGTATCTAGTGGCTATCTTTGTTTTATGACAAGTGGCTACACTATTATTAATTACTAAATTAATTTTTTATTTAACTATTTTATATTTATTTTATTTACATTTTTTACACATTGATAGTTGGGGGAGGGGGGATCTGAATCTTGGATCTCTTGAAAAGATTAAAAGATGCCAACTAGTTTATCAATTACAAGGTTGTTGGCTATATTTAAGTGTTAGAATAGTTTAATTAAGCTAAAATTGCATTATCTAAGTTTCAAGAAATAATTAAATAATAGATTTCAACTAAAATTTCATTTATTTTATTAATTGTTATAATAATAAAAGTTGGGCCATAAAAGTCATGATTGTGTCAAGTTGGCTATCAGGTTACACTCTCATTAATTATTAAATAAGTTTATCTTATTAACTATTGTGATAGTTTAATTTAACTAAAATACTATTACCTACATTTTAAGAAATTAAATATTCTATTTATATTGTCTTACAAATTGTTAGAATACTTTAACTTATGTAAAACTTTATTATACTAAGTTTTAAGAATTTTAATATTCTACTCCAACTAAAATATTATCTTAAAAAATTTCAAAAAAAAAAAAGATTTCAAAGAAAATTAAAATTAAAATTTTTATATTTGTTTTAATAATATATATATTATATAAATATAATAAAACTTATATACTTCATAATGACTCAATAAACGTATGTACTATACTTTAGTTGCTTTAGAGTTTCAATTGACTTATGAATTATTATGATAATTTTGATATTATTTATAAAAAATATTTTTTTACTTTTACACAAAATTCTATATCAATCCATTCATTGAATATACATAATACTAGGATACAATAGAATTTAAATTTAGTCAAAATAATTATATTACAATAATGAATTGTAAATTTGTGAAATCTCAAAAATTTATGTAGTACAATATTATGAAATCAGCAAAAAAATCAATTTTTTTTTTATACATATATCATGCATAGATAGGGTATAAGCTACAAATATTTTTATTTCATTAGTTTTGGGAAAATAATTGTATGTTGTCAAAGATTTTCTATCATATTAAGATAGATAGAATTAGTGTAAAAAAATATATATTTTTGTTAACTTGTTTGTATGTGTAATTTCATTTGGCGCCTACTCAGACTTTATTATCAGAAGTTTTCTATAATCATATTTTTTATAATTAAAATTGAGTCTTAAAAATTATTGTTATGCAAAGTGGATATCTATCTAATTGCCACATGTGCTGCTTTTAATAATAGTTTTACTATTATTATTATTTTGTTTTGAACCATGATAAAATTTAAACGAGATAGTTAGAATGTTGTTGAACCAGCTGGAATCACTCTTGGTGAACCCAAAGCATTCATGATGCAAGAGACCTTTCAAAAAAGATAGGCTTCCAATACATGTATACGTACCCATTCTTCGTGGAAATGTACGCACCTGACGGAAAAAAATTGATCTTTAAATTACTATTCTTTAAAACGAGACCATAGCTTTCCAAGGGAATTTTGGGGGAGTTTGGGGTGCTCCATTACTCCTAAAATATTCCTATAGAAACCCTCTAGGTCATTGGAAAAGACTTCCTTTTGTAAAAGGGAGAAACTCACTACATTTTCTAACACTCCTTTATGTTATAAAAATCTTTTTTGGTTGCAAAATTCTTATTTCTTTTACAAATTTCTCTCAGAAAGGCGACTTTCATTAATTTTTAGTTTTGTTCTCTATATATGCAATAACTATATGGAAAGAGCATTCTAGTAACTGGTGCTACGAGTAGTCAAGCGCCATGGTGTACAGTGTTCATCATCCTTATAGGTTTACAGTACCTTGGTATCTGGAGAAAGGAGTAGCTCATGAGATTAATGTTCATAGTTTCCCTACTTTTTTATTTATTTATTTTTTTAACTTCTTTTATCTTTATGTTTATTGCCTAAATGGTTTCCTTCTTTTGTTGCTGCCAAGCCCACATGAAGAAACCATGTTTGAATGAGATATCTGTAACTTATGAATTTTTCACTGCCAATCCTGTTTTGAATGTACCTATTAGTACCTATTATATCATCATTATCATATAAAATGTGAGTGGGGGTGGGGGGTTAATTAAATTGCTGCTTCTTCTTTGCTCATTGCTTACTATAACTTTATAAGTTTATATATACTACATGCATGTTTAGAAAAATCCTCATCATTTGTTCTGTGTTTTAGGGCTAAGCATGATTTTTTTTTTTTTTTGAATTTTTTAAAGTTACAAAGTGCAAGTTAATTTAATTTCTTTGTTTGACTTGATTTCATTTGTTAGAATTCAGATCCTCGAACCCACCTTATTAACCAATATTATTGACAAAGTTATATTATAATGAAAGTTATTTATTATGTTCTATAATTTTACAACTCTAACAGATGAGTTCCCTTTGTTCCCCCTACTTGCATCAAGAAGCATTGGTTTTTTGATGTGGGAAGAATTTTGCAGGGATAGGTCATTCAAATTAGGCATATAATACAAAGTTAAATTTATTATCTATGTTTTTATTTATTTTTTTATTTTTTTTAATGTTTGGTAGATTGTGCTGAGAAGCTTAAAATAACCATATTAATGGTTAGAGAAATTAGAGGGAATGATTATAACTATGCATTATTTCAAGAAAAAAAACAATTGAGAAGGTTAGATACATGCTTCTAGAAGTTGTCCAAGCTGTCGGACCGTGAGCTGTCATTTCACTTCAAAACTAATTGGTGATGAGGAAGACACACTAAAATCTTTTATGCTTTTCGACATCACACCACACAAGCTTGTTTTTAAAGCGGTTGTAGAGAGTCAAATTGTGGTCCCTCCAACAATCCCTCCCTTATAATGACACTCCCATGACTCAAACCCATGACTTTAGTGTTAGGATATATGTGGTTTACTTGTTAAGAACATATGTCATTCTTTTATGTAATTGGCTAATCCTTTGACAAAATGCACTTTATTTGTAATTGGATAGTTCTAGATGTTTTTAATACTTCAAGAAATTGTGTTTCAAGATCAAGTGTTGAAGTCATCAAGTCTGTCCAAGAAACAAGCTGTAGAAGTGCAAGTTCATTAAAGCTCGACAGCTAGCATGTGTCGAGGTTTAGAAAGCTGCTCAAGCCCGTGTGCTCGACACCTCCTATCTGTTGAGATTTAAGAAAAACAAATTTTTCTGTTCTGTTTTCTTGGGATCCATGTTTATGTGTTTGGGCCTTTTTTTCTCCTAACCTTAAACATATAAAATGATTGTTTTAAGGGTTGTCAAAGGATATACAAGTTGTATAAGCATTGAGCAAAGTCTGTTCAAGCAATTTGTGACTAGAGACAAAGTTTCACCCTAGTTCATCATTCTTGAAGAAGTTACTGTGTATGTGCACCTTTGGGTTTTGTGATCAAGCATCTTCTTGATTTTCATCGTGGATGAACTGAAGAACTTTGCAGCCAACAACTCTCTCTAGTTGGTGATTGAAGTCGCATACTAGGATCCGCGCATTGGTTAGTCACGTACTTGGGAGCCGTGCATCAAAAGGAGAAATTGTCACTACAGAACAAGTCCAATTGGATATTGGAATAAGGGTTCAATTGTAGGTTGGTATAAGGTATTGAGATTCTTTTACTTGTAACCGCTTGTTATGATAATAGTGGAATTTCGAGAGTGATGACCTAAAAATCACCCGGTGGGATTTTTGCCATTAGGTTTTCCCTATTCGTAAACAAATCACTATGTTATTTATTTTCCACTGCATAATTACTTTATTGGTGATTTGTTTGTGCTACCACGTGTTTGCATGTTGTTGAAAAATTTAGACCTCGGATAATAGAATTAACAAGTTTTAAACCAAAGTTATTAATTAGATTTATTATGAATAAAACTTGTTAAAAACAAACAAACATCACTCTCATGTCAAAATCATATGCAGCAGAAAAAAATAAATAAGACAAGATATGATGACTTAGGAAAACCAATGAAATCAACAGTTTCACAGTAAAAACCTGGGGGGAAACCTTCCCGAAAAGCAATCCACTATAGTCAAGAGAAATTTCAGATCTAGTACAAAACCTTTGTCCCTAGACTCTACAATCCCCGTAGATGAACTCACAGCAGAAACCTTCTACCGCTTCAGAACCTCTAAACTCTTCAATATACGAACGCCATCCTTTTATGATGCACGGATCCCAGTATGTGACTCATTCACCAACTTAAGGAAGAAGAATGTTGGCTGCAAAGTTCTTCACTTCATCAACAATGAAGATCAAGAAGCACTTGGTTACAAAACTCTAAGGCGCAAAGACGCAATAGCTTCTTTCAGAGAGAATAAGGCATCAGTCACTTTTTGCATATATTCTCCTTGTATTCTCTTATGTGACGGCCTTTAAAATAAGCTTTATATAGGTCTAGGGTTGTGAGAAAAGAAACCCTACAAAAATACAAAAGCCTGGCCCAAAAATAGAAATCTGAATTCACGTAACCTCAATAGATAACAGCTATCGAAGAGGTGTCGAGCAGGTGTCGAGGTTTAATGAATCTTAACAGATACAGCTATCGAGAAGGTGTCGAGAAGGTGTCGAGGGGATAGAAGCTTTCTCGATCGATCGACCAGCAATCGAGAAGCTATCGAGATTGCGATAAGAATCAGCTGAAGAGCTCGACAGATAGCCAAGTGTCGAGGAGGTGTCGTGAAGCTATCGAGCTTTAAAATTCAGCACTTTCTCACTTGATTCTTGAACAGACTTGCATGGCTTTAACATTTGAACTTGAGACAATGTTTCTTGAAGTATTAAAAACATCTTAGATTTACTCAAATACAAGTAAAGTGCGTTTTGTCAAAAGATTAGCCAACTACATAAAATTGTGACATATATTCTTAACAAGTGAACCATATATGTCCTAACAATCTCCCCCTTTAGTAATCCGTGACAAAACCACAGCTAACAAATGACCATATGAGAGAAGTCATAAATTACTTAACTCATATTCACTTGTTGAATACAATAAAATCTATCCTAACACAAACTCTTGAAAAACTTTGCAAGAAAAAAGTTTACGACAAGTAGACTTTGACAACCTGTATTTCTGAAACACTTTAAACAAAATTCATCAAGACATCTTAGTGTGAAATAGAAATAATAGATTGCATACAAGAATAAGAAACATGTGTATAAAGATAGAAAAGAAACAACACATATAGAGGTAGGTGAAAAAGACATACATCAGCATATAAAGAAGATAAGCACAATGTATGTAAACAATGGTCACAAGACCCAAGGTACAAGAAGAAGGAAGTAAGCACTCCCCCTAACAAGATGAAACACATCTCCCCCTTACAAAGGAATGTATTTCTCCCCCTAACATGTAGAATCTTTAAAAAGAAACCACATATCTCCACAAATTCTCCCCCTTTTTGTCATGATTGACAAAGGGTACAAGAAGCTAGAAAGCTTCACCCGAGAGATATAAAGATGATCAAAGATGATCAATGAGGCACAAAGAATCCATATAAATGCATGAATGTAATGAAACAAAATGCTATGGATGACAAGATAAAAGAAGGATGCAAAACATGTAAAAAACACATCTCTCAACAAGAAATATGTTAAATACATAGATCCCAAAACACACGCACACACTAAACAAGTCTAACCAATTTTATATTTCAAAAACAAATCAAGACAGTTTAGTGAGTATACATTAGCACATGTAACATCTTTGTGATGGTCAAATCACATTGTACCTGCACATGTATCAAGAGTAGTAAAGAATATTACGTGTTGTGTGTGAAAAACATCGCAAGATTGCATATGTGTATACATGTTATGATGATCTGAGATATGAGAAAATAACTTTAACTCACACACAATCATAACTGTTTGATGGGGACTATCACCTTCGAGATACATCCTATAACTCCCACATCTCCTAGAATACACGCTTGTAACCATATTTAAAGCATTTTTAGTCTTTTTTCTTTTTATTTTCTTTGCATATTTTCTTTTATTTTAGCATACCATACATGGGCATATAAAAGAGAGAAAAGAAATACCCAAGATGTTAAGCACTTGACATCGCACTTTTACTATGCCAAAGCATACGAATGTCTTTGACATTGCACTTTTGCTATGCTGAAGCATACAGGTGTCTTATTATGATTGGCAGGCAACAGTGGTGAGATGGTTATTTATGCCTTTCTCTTAGGATTTTCAAGTCCTACCCGTTAAAAAGAGTGATACGAGTGTTAAGTTTAAGAGATAACTTAATCTTACTCATCACAAATAAGAGCCACAAAACTCACATGCTTAGTTGTGCATAGAGATGCTCATCTAAGCTACAAGAGATACAAAGTTTAGAAAACTTTGTTTCATTAGCCATCCAATGTACACAAGTACCAAAGTACACAAACACACACTGTTTTTGTATTTTTATGATTTTTTTTTCCTTTTTATTTTTATTTTGAAAAAAAAAAAACTAACCAACCAAACAAAAACAGACAAACAATATGAGAGCATGAAAGAAGGATGCATATGCATGAAGGCATGATAGAAAAATGCAAATGTATGAAAGCATGATTCCAAAAGCAGATAAGAAATCAAACAAAGAAAGTCCTACTTTAGATAGAAGGAATTAAAGTAGAGGACAAACAGAAAAGACAATTAAGTTTTAGGCTCCTTTCTCATCCATAAAACACGAGTCTTTGGCCGCGAAGATAAAAAGGCATGTGTCCTAGTATATCTACTAAAGGACATAGAAGAATTAGAATTCTCTTGAAATTGAGTTAAAAAGCTTAAGACTTTTAATAACTCTCCAAACAAAGATGTAGGTCCTTGAGAGGAAACCTGTGACCGTTTGGACAATTGCTTTTAAGAATACAACTTAAAGCAATTAGAACGAATGTGTTCAGCAACACCACAATGGTGACAAACATTAGGTTTAACAAAGGATTTAGAATTAGCCAAATCAGTTTTGGATTTCATACCTTTATTACCTTTCTCAAATTGTGGCACAAAGATAGTCCTTGATCCAGAAGCCGTGGAAGAGGAGGGGCTAGAGAAAATAACATATCCTAAGCCAGTCTTATCAGAACTAGGCTTTTGAGCACTTAATACCTCATCAAGCTTTGCACTAGACATCCTCTCTATCTGAGTTCTAGCTTACTAAGCTCAGCTTCAAGATTCTTGACCATTTCTTCTAATGAGGTGTTCTCCACAATAAGAGTCTCAACTAACCTTGTAGTCTCATTTAGTTTGACTAATAGATCAGCATTCTTAGTTTTTACCCCATTAAGCTCTTTTCTATAAAGATGAGAAGTCTTTTCAGATTTTATGAATTCAGTGCATAGCTTATCATAGGCTTCCTAAAGGGTCATCTTCTTAGATACTTCATCATCAGAAGAATCCTCACTATCACTAGCACTCTCCACTATCACTCTCCACTATCACCTTATCGGTTGTGGCAGCAAAGGCCATAATTTGACGACATTCATCCACAAGCTCATCAGAAGAGTTATCCTCAGTATCACTCTAGGTAGCAACCAACCCTTTATCTTTTGACTTCTTGGTCTTTTTCTTCATAAGATAGTTTGGACACTCTATCCTCATATGACCAAAATCTTTGCACTCATGGTATTGGATGAGGGGTTTCTCATTCTTGCCCTTCCTAGAGGATTTAGATTTCCTAGGAGGTTTACCCTTATCCATTTTCCTAAACTGAAGAAGCTTGATAATCTCATCAATTATGAAGGATAGATCCTCATCCTCATCTTCACTTTCATCTTCATCTTCAGAGTTCTCAATCTCTTCCTCTATACCCTTGAGAGTTAAGTTTTTACTCTTTCTACCTTTTCCATTGAGCCTAATTCCATCTCATAGGTTTAAAGTTCCCTACAAGCTTAGTCAAAGGAACTTGATCAATTTCCTTTGCTTCTTCAATGACAGTGATATTGGCATGGAATCTTTTAGGTAAGGATCTAAAGATTTTCCAAACAATTTTGGATTCTGCAATAGATTCTCCAAGATTGAAAGCAGAATTCACAATATCCTTGAGTTTAGCATAAAACTCATCAAAGGTCTCATCCTCCTCCATCCTTATTTCTTCAAAACTACTAGTGAGTTGTTAAAGTTTCACAGTCTTTACTACCTTGGTACCTTCATAGATGGTCTCAAGAATGGTCCATGTTTCCTTGGCAACTTCCGTGGATGATATTTTCTTGAATTCCTCATTGGTCACTCCACAGAACAAAGCATTCAAGGCCCTATTGTTGAAATTTGCCACTATGATTGTTGCATCATCCCAATCCACCGGTGATTCCTTCGGCTTAATCCAGCCGACTTCAACAGCTTGCCATACCTGTTCACCTAGAGCTTGCAAAAATACTTTCATATGAACTTTCCAGTACGCATAATTAGTTCCATCAAATAAAGGAGGTATAAATAAAGATTGTCCTCTATCCATGACAACAGGGGTCAATAGATCACACTCAGGAAATTAATCCAATCAGAGTGAACCCGCTCTGATACCACTTGTTGGGAAATTTAGACCGCGGATAATTAGATTTATTATGAATAAAACTTGTTAAAAATAAACAAACATCAATATCATGTTAAAATCATATGCAGCGGAAAAAATAAATAAGACAAGATATGATGACCCAGGAAAACCAATGAAACCAACAGTTTCACAGTAAAAACCTAGGGGGAAACCTTCCCGAAAAGCAATCCACTATAGTCAAGAGAAGTTTCAGATCTACTACAAAACCTTTGTCCCTAGACTCTACAATCCCCGTAGATGAACTCATAGCAGAAACCTTTTACCGCTTCAGAACCTCTGAACTCTTCAATATATGAATGCCACCCTTTTATGATGCACGGATCCTAGTACGTGACTCACTCACCAACTTAAGGAAGAAGAATGTTGGCTGCAAAGTTCTTCACTTCATCAACAATGAAGATCAAGAAGCACTTGGTTACAAAACCCTAAGGCGCAAAGACGTAGTAGCTTCTTTCAGAGAGAATAAGGCATCGATCACTTTTTGCATATATTCTCCTTGTATTCTCTTATGTGACGACATCTAAAATAAGCCTTATAAAGGTCTAGAGTTGTGAGAAAAAAAACCCTACATAAATACAAAAGCCTGGCCCAAAAATAGAAATCTGAATTCACGTAACCTCGACATATAGTAACTATCGAGGAGGTGTCGAGCAGGTGTCGAGGTTTAATGAATCTCAACAAATACAGCTATCGAGAAGGTGTCGAGGGGACAGAAGTTTTCTCGATCGATCGACCAGCTATCGAGAAGCTATCGAGATTGCGAAAAGAATCAGCTGAATAGCTCGACAGATAGCCAAGTGTCGAGGAGGTGTCGAGTAGCTATTGAGCTTTAAAATTCAGCACTTTCTCACTTGATTCTTGGACAGACTTGCATGGCTTTAACACTTGAACTTAAAACAAGGTTTCTTGAAGTATTAAAAACATCCTAGATCTACTCAAATACAAGTAAAGTGCGTTTTGTCAAAGGATTAGCCAACTACATAAAATAGTGACATATGTTCTTAACAAGTGAATCACATATGACCTAACACATGTTAATTAACTTAATTAATTCACTTGGCTAAATTAATTGTTTAATTAATTCAAGGGGTCAATTTATTTTTGGCCTATCACTTCGCTCTAATACCATTTGTCGGATTGTGAGTTGTGTCATTCCACCTCAAAACCAATTGGTGATGAGGAACATACACTCAAATTTTTTATGACTTTTGACATCACACCACATGGGCCTGTTTTTAGAGTGGTTATTGGTGATTTGTTTATCCTACCATGCGTTTGCATCTTAATTAACTTAATTAATTCACTTGGCTAAATTAATTGTTTAATTAATTAAAGGGGTCAATTCATTTTTGGCTTATCACTTGGCTCTAATACCATTTGTCGGACCGAGAGTTGTGCCATTCCACCTCAAAACCAATTGGTGATAAGGAAGACACACTCAAATTTTTTATGACTTTTGACATCACACCACATGGGCCTGCTTTTAGAATGGTTATAGGGAGTCAAGTTGTGGTCCCCTAACACAAGAAATAAAGGACACTGTTCTAGTAAGTTTTTTAATTAGTAAACAAAATAAATTCATTTTTTTTCTTGCAAAATGACTTTCTATGATTATTGTTCCATAGGGTCATTGGTTATGGTGCTACCTGAGTGGTTGTCCTTATAATCTTCCCAATAGGCCATTTACCAATCTATCTTGCAGCATTCTAGACCAATTTTGCTACTTATGACAAATTTTTACTGCATGAAGGGATTGATTAATTTCTCATTATATCACAATGATCAACTCAAGCAAGCCCTTGAAAATTTGAGAAATGAAAATCCTAATGTTGTTATAGTATATGGTGATTACTGCAATACTTTCCAATGGGTTTACTGTTATTCTCCACTTTTTCTTGAGTCTTATAATTTTGTAATTTTTATAGACTTAAAGTAGGAGGTTAACTACATTTAAAATTCTTCTCCATCTAAACTGAATAATTATGATTATTAAATAATCATACATTTTAAACTCTCTCATTTTTTGTTTTTGTGGAGGTGCTTTTGTAGATTTGCATGCCGATATTACCTATCACAAACAAAGAACCCACAAGATACACCGTGATTAGGTTTGGATCAAATACCACTTTTCCACAATCTACAAACCATGCTACAAACATTGTTTATGTTGTTTTAGAAGATTTTTTTTTTTAATTTTAAAATTTAAAATTATTTACTTTTAAACTTAGTTCACTTTCTTTATATTGTCCATTGTTATATTGCAAATAAATAAATGCTGTAAGTATTATTGTTCATTAGATAGTAAAATTATAATTGAGATACAAAATTTAATTGTTCTATACAATAGAATGAATGTACTACATTACCCAGATGAATTTTAATGTATTTAATTGTATTGTTATGTCAAGTTGATGGCATTTTAAAGGTCAAAATGCAAAACTTACTCTTTAAGTTTCGTCACTTTTCATTTCAATCCTCTAAATTTGTATCCATTCATTTCAATCCTCTAAGTTTCAAAACTCCTCAATTCAATCCTCTGTTAGAGTGTTGTTTGCTGCTGCCGTTAAGCCCCCAAAATGATGTCATTTTAGATTGATTTTAATATTTATTTTTTAATTAAAAAATATTAATAATGAAAACAGGAAAGCCATAAATGTTTAATTAAAAAGAAAACTATTTCATTCATGAAGAAGGAAAAAAAACACCCCTCCAAAATCCCTAACCCAATTCAATTTGAAACATATTGATGATGTTGAAAATCATCAGCTAGTCAATTGCCCAAACCCGTAGTCTTCTGCAAAAAGGTGAAGAGTAGTGAACCTACAAAAAATAAAGATACCTTTAAAGAGCACTGGTGTGATGCTGGCTTAAAATCCTCTAAAAGTTAAGTCAGAAACCCACAATGAATTTTGAAGGAGTTTCCAAATAGTATTTTTTTTTTTTGGTACCTCGAAATTGGGGTGTCTTGGCATTTATATAGGAGTCTGTGGATGACCACCTTAGCTGAATTGTAGGGACATGGGGTTATCCCTCAGCTAACTTGTAGGAGTTGGGAACCACCCTATAGCTGATTCGTACGAGGTAGGAGTTATCCCTTAACTGAATTATAGGAGATGTGAGTTATCCCTTAATTGAATTGTAGGAAATGGGAGTTATCCCTTAGCTAGCAATCGAGTGAATGTAGGAGAGTCTTAGATGACGCGAGTGTTGTAACGTAGGCTTAGTATGCCCGTTCTCATCCATAAACTTTTGGTCACGACGTACACCTGCACAACTTTCTAGTCTTCTGCTTCTGATAGGTAGGTAATTTTGGAAGACCAACTCATTTGGGAAGAGTAGCACATTTTAGAAGAGTAGCTACGGAGTTAGTTAAACCTTAGCTCCGTGTTGTCAATCTTGGTTCACCTTCATAGCGATGAAGCTAAACTTGACCACTGGATTATACCATCCCTCGACGTGTCTGTTGGGCAATTATGAAATTATTTTGTTTAAAATTTTTTGAATGGCCAAGTTGTTTGTTTTGGGTAAAATTGGTTCATTGACTTAATTTTTTCTAGCTTTATTATTGGTAATTTTTGTTGTTGGGTAATTTTTTAGGCTTGTTTATTTTGTTTTATATTTAGATTTAGATTTGGCATTTTAAAGGAGGAAAATGCTTAAGTTCTTTTTTTTTTTTTTTAACAAATTTTTAATGTGGTGAGCGGTTGTTAGGTTCTAAAGGTTTAGGAATTTATGTATTTAAAACTCTAATTTGTAATATTGGCAAACCATGATCAAAATAATATGTTAAGTCTTGTTAAAGTGTGCTCAAAGTTGTTTAATTATTGTAAAGTTGGAATCGAGAGACTGTAGATGCATTGGGGCATTTCGGTCTGGCTCGATCGATCGAAGAATAGATTCGATCGATCGAAAATCGATCAGATTGCGTTTTTCTGCAGTTTTCCAACTCAGTCCTAACTCATTAAACGTTTAGGGTTTTATGTTTTTGCCCTAGGTATATAAGGCAAAACCCTAGCCACGTTTTTAGAGTTGCTCCAGTTGTATTGTTGCTCATACATTGCTGTTTTGTGTAAATCTCTTGTGAGATCTAGAGGAG